>NC_072859.1:460174-508041 GCF_028858705.1 Grus americana | reverse complement strand
GAAAAATTAAATATTATTAAAGAATCAGATGGAAAGCCACTCTTTTGATTACTGGCTGAATAGGGCTGAAGAAATTGATCTCCCAAGAGAAATCAGCCTCCGACATTCTTTCTTTAACAACTTAGTTGATACTGATTGAGAAAATTATTGGAAAAGTCAATGCTGTTACTTTATCACCATTTGGAATTTCTTCAATTTAGTCATCTCAAACAGCCAAGCTGCTTTCTCTCAGTTGGAGAGAGAGGAGTCTCTTTTATCTATTACTGCCGTGTCAAGTTAGTCCTTCGGTTTTTTATAGAGAGATTGTAAGGGTGCATTGTGTTTATAAAATCTTAAAGATAAATTGAAACAAAGACCAGGATCCATCCCACAGATTGTCTAAAACCTCCAATTCAGCAAGCAAGAAAATAACCGTTCAGGGACAAGAACAAGCCAAATACATCATCATGCGGCAACAACGTAGGAAGCATATGTGGAAGTTAAACTGAGTATAGGAGAGAACAGTGAGGGAACTGTTGGGGGTGAGGATGAGGAAGGCAAGTATGAGGACCAAGAAACAAGTGTCATCTCAAATGAACAGAAAGTAGGGAGAGAAATGCGTAAGTTGAGAACAAGAAGTGCTCGTCACCATGCTCCCGCTTCATTCGGCTTCCTCGTTAAAATCAGGGCAGAGTGTAACAGTGACACATGTGTTGGGGTTTCTTCAGAAGTTCAAACCAACGATGCCTGCACAGTGAAGGTACCCAAAGGACTCAGGCCCCAACACTGCCAGCATCAACACCCGTCTCTGTGCCTGTGCCTCCATGTCCCTTGTATCATCCACCTGCCCAGGCACTTCTCTTCCACCGGGGTACCACCACCACCGTTTACTCCTCAGTTTCCATCTGGTCAGCCTCCATCTGCTGGGTACACCGTCCCCTTTCCAGGATATCCCCCAGCTCCTGCAAACATGTCATCAGCTTGGGTACCAACAGCAGTACCAACAGCTCATTCAAATGCCACCCCAACAACACACACACCCCTCCTTTGTCTAGAGAGGGGTTTTACAGAGAACAACGGAGACTTAAAGAGCAGTAAGTATTTGGCTCAATGGCATTGCGTTGTTTTTCATTTTTGTATCTCGGTAGCATATCAGACTGCAGTTACACCAAAGTGCATCTGACATAAGCAAAAATGACAGTGTCTTTTTTTCCAATATGCTTTCTCATTGCAGATGATAAACATCCAACACCAAACCAAGACAAATGTAAATTCTAAAACTTTCTCTAAAACTTGCAGGAATTCTAAACTGGTTTTGCTTAAATAGGACCTTTGCCATTTGCACGCAGTATACCTTCTCTCATATTGGCCATGTTTTGTTTCTTGATGTCTTTTTGTAATAAAGGTAAAACTATAATTGTAGTAAATGTCAAAGTTATTTTAACAGTTACAAGTCCAAACTTGATGAGATTACAAATGATTTTGCTAAGGAATTGATGGAATATAATGAGATTCAAAAGGAGCGTAGGCGTTCGTTTTCCATACTTTACAAGTCTGTAATGGAGAAGCAGATTGTCCAGAAGAATCAGGAGGAGTTCCACTCCACCTCTCTATCGTTAGATGGACTGGATGATCCAGGGGATTAGCAGCGGTAGGAGTTCCATATGTAGGTTACTCGCTCCAATATGGCAGAGATGACAGTTGCCCAACAGTTATAATTTTGCAGCAGTTGTTAAGGAGCAGATGTGTCTTTTACTAAAGCTCCTCTGTAATGACATCCTTCACCTCCTGAAAGCCATGAGGAGGCCAGAAACTGAAGAGTTGTAGTTGCTGGATTTTCTGCATCTCCCTACTCTGATTTGAACCATTGCTTCAAAGCTCTTCAGAGGAGATATGCAAGACAAATTGTCTTCATTTCCTCTTTTGTCTGTCTCATGTGGATAGACGGATAGATTTTATCCTGGCCTGCAGACTGGAGGCTTTCACTAGTATTTTCTTGTCATTGTTAACTATTTCTTAGGAATTAAAAGATCAGACTTCTTTGTAAGGAAATCTTAAATTGATGAAGGAGTTTGAGAGGAGAGATGATGCTAACAAACGTATGTGGAAAATAAAAGAAAAAGTTGTGAAGAAAAAACCCAGGGTAGCTGATGTTTTCTATCCCCAAAAATCACCTGGGCAGGAGTCTGAATAGCTCTCTATTAGTAATGCTGTCAGTATCTTCCCTAGAGTAATGGCATTGAGTCATATTACTAGATATGACTTTTCTTGAAATGTGGTCACTATCCTTGCTTCGAGCTAGAGGTATGTGCAAAAAGTTGCTAGGACATCTGGCTAGAAATGGTGATTAAATAGCCCCGTATGTAGGATTGCCGTACAAGTATTTTGCATCCTGGATGACTTGCCAAGCAAGTAGTGAAGTTAAATAGACTAAACAGGCATTTCAAAATTGAGCTTTACTGTCTTTGGCCTAAATCATGTTTTCTTGATGTTTGATAGTGCCCTGTAGCCATTAAGACTTGCTCTTTTTGCATCTCACCGCAACAAAAATGATTTGCAGTGCATGGAGCTGCAGAGCATATGGAGAGGAAAAAAATCCCCACACACCAAATTTGGGAGGAAAAAGATGGGGGAGAGTGACTGTTTTAAATTAACATCATTTTTTTTGTGTGTTGTGTTTTCTTTAAGGTCCAAGTCTCCCTGCAGTGCTTCATCAGTGCTGCTGTATCCACGAAGAGGCAAAGAGAAGAGGCGTAACAATCGGTCTAGGTCAAGGTCACGTGGTTATCACCGGTCAAGGTCTCCAGTACGTAAAGGCCAGTCTCCCACTGAACAGACTACACCTCAAGGGAAAGAAGGAAGGGAGCATTTTAACAGATACAAAGAAATTCCACCTTAAGTTGTTTATGTTCTTATTCATCTTCCTATTACGTCTATAAAAAATTTTTGAACTTGTGCATGCTCATTATTTTGAATAAAGTACACAACATCCAATAGCTTTTCTCAGTGTTTAGCTACAGCTGCTAATCTTTCCAGAGCAGAGCTATGCTGTAAGACCTTTTTTTTTTGGTAAAGACAGCAAAAGAAATCACAAGAAAAGATTTGCCCCGTAATAGTCCAATTAAGTAGAAATTCCAATGACTGCAAACGTGACTTTAAAGGAACTCCATTGGACTAATAGTGTGATGTTCAGAAAAGCTCACTGTGGTGACTGGCACAGTAGATGAGAAATGGGCTTAGCTGTAACTCGAGTCTTAAACTGATTCAAAGGAAAAAAAAAACAACAACCAAACAAAAAACAACAACAAAGAGAGAAAGCAAGGATTTAAAAGACCAGACTTTGTGCCCGATATTGCTCATTTATATCAGTTACCAGTGTTTGTGTAAAGCTTGTGGCTGGAGATTGGAACGTTCTTGCTAACCCCGATTTTAAGGCTGCAGTGTAATAGCATGCAATGAAGGCAAAACCAGCCAAGGTGCTCTCAGGAACAGCAGTAATGTGCATTATACAGCGCCTTTATCGCAAGCTGAACAAGGACAGGATAACACAGAACTCCCTTTGGGAAATGCATTCAAATCATGTTGAAGATGCTGAATTCAAGACCCCACTGTATTAGCTCCTGGTGTCACTCAAAACTGAACAGCTACCATCTGCCTTTGTGAACAAGACATGGATGAATGCCAAAGGCAGAGTGGCACCGAGCTGCTGGCTCCCTCGGGGCTGCAGACCCCACACAACAGGGCTTTCTCAGCAGGGAAAAAAAAGGTTATTGTGCTCATTTTCTGCATTTTCTGTTCTTTCTCCAACATATGTGCTAAGGCTGTACAGACTGATGTGTGTCTGGGAGAGCTGACGGAGAATCAGCAGCAGGCAGATAGCTCTACCCGCCACAGGAGACGGGGCTCCTTCACACATCAGCTAGTGTTGAGACTGGTGTGTACGTTCGTCAGGGGCACGGCTGAGGCACGCTCGCCCATGCAGAACCTTACAGGAGGGCTGGCTGGGCTACACCTGTGTCACAGGGACAGCGGGCAAGTATGCCGAGATTTTGAACACAAGCCACTTGTCAACATTCAATCCAGAGAAAATCCATGACTAAAAAAACTAACCAGCCTAAATGGCTTCCTGTTAGGCAGCAGACTCTGGATGAGATTTCCTATAGAAAGCTGAAAACTACTGTTGTAGCTTATTTGCTATTGTTATACAGTCATCTGTAAGCATCGTCAGTCCTTTTCTCCTGCTCACCTTTCTCTATTGGATGTATGCTACTTTGCCCTTCCTTTTCCTACACTACAGCAGTTGCCACGGGATTTCGCCACCTGCTAATCCCAGGCTCCTCCACTGTGCTCCCTGAGGGCAGTAGGGATTTCCTCCTGGGAATACTCAGTGTGGCCAACGGCAGCTGCTTGGGGAAGTAGGGGGCAAGAAAATGAACCCACCACACATTACGAACCATAACTTCATTTCCTCTACATTTCTGGGCATATGCTCCCTTTGCTCTCATAAAGTTCCTTATTTGAAAGGGCCTGACCAAACAGAACACTTCAACATTATCGCTAGAAATCCAGGACAAACAGATTCATCTGTGCATTTCTCTGTCTCTCAGGAGAAAGATGCTGTATTTTTAGGTCATGATCTTTGCCACATTACGGCATGCCATCTCCAGGCATCTGAACACTTTGAGCCAAAAACCACCCCAAGCTAAGACCAGGAGGAACGCCACAAAGCAGCATCTGTTTTAAGCTGATGCTTTGTATCTAGTCCTAGAGGCAACAGACAAAAACACCAAATCGTAGGCAATCCCCTTCCCAAATAAAAGCACACTACGCATTCCTTTCCTTGCCTTCCCAAAACGAAAGCTTTAGTGAGGTGCTTAGTGTATAAGTGAGCATTTCTTCACAGCACAGGGCAGAAATAATGACTATGCCTGTTGCTCATTTTTGCATACAAGCGGATTCGTGACTCACCGCAGACTGCTGACTTCTGCGTGGTGGGATGCATTGGCATGTACGCCACTGGAAAGAAGGAAAAAAAAAAAAAAGTCAGTCTCAGTACCAGCAATGGTCGGAAGCAACACGCACAGCTAGGCAGACAATAAATAGCACCAACAATGACAGGGGAACAGTGACATTTTCCACTCGTCATTAATTCTGTTTGCTGAACTTGACAAAAGTTGGCATGGCTGTTGGAGGGATGGCCCTTACACACTGTACACTTGGAAGTCTTACCAAAAAATTATGTTTCTCTCTGCTCTCTGAAGCAGCACTTCAAACAAACTGCATTCTGAAAGCTTTGGTACACAGACTGATACTTCATTTCATCTCTGTAATCAGTGTTAATATTACTTATCTATATCAGCAGAGGCATTACACAGGGAATTTCTCTGGCATCTTAGTTCAGGAAAGCAAACTGTGCTACAGGACATGACTGAAAAAAATGTGCTAAAGCCCTACGGAAACTGATGCGATGTGATAACGGCTAAGTGCTAAAATAAGGCTGGTGGGTTCTACTGCTCTAACAGAAAAAGACTCCGACTGATCTCAGTGGTGTTTCCATGATCCTTTAAGTGCCTTTTACATAACCTGGAAACCCACTGCTCCATTGATTTTCAGAATACCCTAAATGCAATGGAACAATACAGTATCTCTCACTATTGCCATGGACAAGTTACTTGAAATCTCACATCCATACCCTCTCAACTCCCAAATGTCCCCATATACCATTCGTTTCTCTATTTTCCAAATGGCCCTGAGGGAGAGGGGAAAAAAAAGTTAATTGAATCTCAATAACCGAGATGATTTTCTTTTACTTGAATGTGCAAAATCATTTGGAAAGAAGTAAAAAAGACTTCCAAATCTTTCTTCTCATGTGACAGACTTATTTTGCACAGAATTGCAAAGCAGCAGTGGTTCCCACAGTTATCTCCTCTCTGAGATAACATCAACAGAAACCAAAACTGTCATCCTGTCCGAGGAACAGTAATATTCAAAAAAAGAGCTGTAACAAGGTCCTCAAGCTGAATTCCCAGTGCTATTTTCTTTTTAAAAGAAATGTCAACCAAACAGCCACCTGGAGCAAAACCAGATGGAAGAGGCTTGCTTTGAATCCGACATCAGGAGCTTCCCTATCCCGCAGCTCGGTCCACGGGCCATGTGGTCAGTATGGATGTACCCTCCAGATCACTGACCAAGGGGGTAGTGGAGTCCGAAGGGGTGGTGGAGGAAATGCTGGGAGGAAACCAGCACCCCATGCCCACAGACAATGTGGGGAGCGGGGCCCGCAGGGTGAGCTGCCGGGAGCTGGTCCCTCCTGCACTCTCCGGAGCCCTAGTGCTTCCGCTTCACTGATGGCCTGGCTTTGTCCTTTCCCGGGGGTCAGCCAGCATCTGTTTATTCCGCATTGTCTAACCAAAACAGGGCTGTCTTGCTGCCGTAAGACTCCCTCCTTCAGCTGCTTCTCATACCAACCTTGCGGATCTCCATCCGCAATGTTTGTATAAGAGGTAACCGGACACCACCTCTTATGTGCAATTGTCACAGACCCAAGTTATCTTTTCTTCCATTTTACCAGCAGAGGAAAGGGTGCAGCCAGAAATAGAGATACAATGCAAATCAACTTCTGGCTTCATGGCTGATGCTGTTGTGAAGGTCTCGGCAACAGGACATTCTTCGATCACTATAGCCTGCTACGGTGGGATGGGATCCACTTGTCTAGAAGAGGCAAGGGAGTCTTTGGCAGTGGGCTGGCCAACTTAGTGAGGCAGGCTTTAAACTGAAGGACTCGGGGGGGCGGGGTCCAAAGTGGCAATGCTCACGCCACTCCAACCAACTGGGGAATAAGACTGGCAAACCAGAGCGGTGACAACTGTTCCTTAGCTAAGTCCGCCCAAGATGTGAACCAGAAGACCAACCACCTCGAGTGTACGTATACCAATGCACCCAGCCTGGGGAACAAACAGGAGCAACTGGAGCTTAAAGGAGGATCCAGGAAACTGTAGGCCCATCACTCTTACTTCAATCCCTGTGAAGGTAATGGAACGAATCCTCCTGGGGGCTATCACAAGTCAAATGAAGCATGTGATTGGGAAAAGCCAGCATGGATTCACCAAGGGCAATTGGTGCTTGACAAACCTGATTGCCTTCTATGACAAAGTAAGCTGCTCAGCTGATGTGGGGCGAACAGTGGACATTGTCTACCTGGATTTCTCCAAGGCTTTTGATTCAGTTCCACACAGCCTCCTCCTAGAGAAACTGATGCATTATGGTCTAGACAAGTGGTGGGGAACTAGCTGACAGGCTGCACCCAGAGAGTGGTGGTAAATAGCTCTTTTTTGAACTGGCAACCTGTCACAAGTGGGATCCCCCAGGGATCAATACTCAGCCCAACGCTGTTTAGTATCTTCATAAGTAAGCTGGATGATGGGATCAAGTGCACTCTGATGACGTTTGCAGATGATACCAAACTGAGTGGGGAAGTAGACACTTTGGAAGGGAGAGCCACCCTGCAGGAAGACCTACATAGGCTGGAAGAGTGGGCTAAGAAGAACCTTTTGAAGTTCAACAAGGACAAGTGTAAGGTTTTGCACCTGGGAAAACATAATCCAGGAGCGCAGACTAGGAACCACCTGGCTGGAGAGCAGCTCTGTGGAGAGGAACCTGGGGGTCCTGGCGGACAGCAAGCTCAATATGTGTGCTGCAGAAGCAAATAAAGCCAACAGGTTCAACAAGGGCATCACCAAGAGATAAAGAAGTCATTATCCTTCTCTATTCAGCACTTGTCAGGCCACGCCTGGAATACTGTGTTCAGTTTTCATCCCCACTATACAAAAAAAGATGTGGACAGGCTGAAGAGGGTCCTGAGGGGAGGGCCGCCAGGATGATCAAAGGACTGGGAAGCCTGCCATATGAGGAAAGGTTGAGAGAATTGGGTTTGTTCAGCCTTGAGAATAGAAGGCTTAGGGGTGACCTCATCACCATGCTCCAGTACTTAAAGGGTGGCTGCAAAGAAGATGGAGACTCCTTTTTTACAAGAAGTCACATGAAAAAGACCAGGGGTAACAAGTGCAAGTTGCTCCTGGGGAGATTCCTATTGGACTCTAGAGGAAAATGTTCACAGTGAGAACAATCAGCCATTGGAATAATCTCCACAGGGAAGCGGTGGATTCCTCAACATCAGACACTTTTAAGATTCTGCTGGACAGGATGCTGGGCCATCTTGTCTACATGGTGCTTTTGTTTATATGGAGCTTGTGCTAAGAAAGGTTGGACCAGATGATCCTTGAGGTCGCCTTCCAACCTGGTATTCTATGATTCTATGATAGTATGGTTCTATGAGTCTTTGAAAAAAATGCACTGAATGCCTCTGCTTTTTCTTTCATCCCTATTAGTCAGATGACCATCTTCAACAACAATTGGTTCAATGTTTTCTTTAGACCTCCTCTTGCTATCAACATATTTAAAAAAAAAAAACGCTGCTCTTGTTATCTAAAATCAACACTAGCCAGTTTCAACTCTAATTGAGCTTTGGCTTTTCGTGTCTTCTCCCTGCATAAATGAACTACATCTCTGTCATCTTCCTGCAAAGCCTGACCTTGCTTCCAGAGATTGTACAATTCCTTTCTCCTCTGTAGCTCCACAAGGAGTTCCCTGCTCAGCCAAGCTGGTCTTCTGCCCTGCTTGCCTGACTTATGACACAGTGGAATTGCCTGCTCCTGCACTTCTAAAAGGTGCTTCTTAAAGACTGACCAGCACTCATGAACTCCTGATCCCTCAACGGCAGAATCCCAGGGTACTCTACTGAATAGCTTAAACTTTGCTCTCCTGAAGTCCAGGGTAGAAACTATGCTGTCCTTTTTTCTCATTACATTGGCAATTTTAAACTCAGTAATTTCATGATCACTGTGGCCAAGACAGCCACCTACCATCACATTCCCCACAAGTCCTTCTCTATTCACAAACAGCAACTCCAGTAGGGCATCTTTCCTAGTTGGTTCCCTGCGTACCTGTGACAAGGAGTTATTTCCTATAATCTTCAGGAATTTCCCAGACCCGCTCGTCACGGCAGTATCATATTCCCAGTTGATGTCTGGGAAGTTGAAATCTCCCATAAGGACAATGGCTACCAGTCCAGAAATTTCTCCTAATTGCCTACAGAATAACTCATCAGTGCTTACATCCTGGCTGAGTGATAAGTAGTAGACACTCACTACAACATCTCCTTTGTTTCCCATCCCCCTAATCCTGCCCCAGAGGCTCTCAATCACATCATCTCTGACTGTGAGGGCTGTGCAGTCAAACCTCTCCCGTATATACAGTGTGACACCTCCACCTCGTCTGCCCCACCTGTCCTTCCTGGACAGCCTGTAGCCCTCCATCTCAGGACTCCCGGCATGACACTTGTGCCATCAGGTCTCACTGACAGCAATGATGTCATAGCTCTAGGAATGGACCAAGGCTTCCACTTCATCCTGGTAGTTTCTCCTACTGCCTGCTATTTTGCATTCTATGGTATGGCATTTTTTAATTGTATATGTTGTCTTGCATAGTATGGTGTTTATTTTTTGTCAGTATTTTATCATATGGTATGGTTTTTATTGTATTTTATATACTGTACTTTGTATTGTATGGTGTCTAATGTATGGTATGGTGTTACACGATATGGTATGGTAATGTACTGTATTTGGTATTATACTGTATTTTGTATTTTATACATGGCATTTTACGTATTGCATTCTATTTTATGTGTTTTCTTTAATGTATTGCAATGGTATGTATGGTATGGTGTGTGTTGTATTTTACAATGTGTATCATATGCATTGTATTCTATTTTTTCTATGGTATGACATGTATTGTATATACTGTACTGTATGTAGGTATTGTATGTACTGTATGTTGTGTATATATTGCATTGTTTATTGTGTGCTGTGTATTGTGTGGTATTGTATGATACGGTATTGTGTGGTGTATATTGTCTTCTGTATATTGTGTTGTAGGTATTGTATTTTGTATTGTGCTGTATTTTCTATTGCATTGTATTGTATGTGTTAGGGTGTTTATGTTGTGTTGTGTTGTGTCGTATCGTATTGCACGTATTGTATGTCATGCTACAGTATTTATTGTAATGTATTTTGTATTTTATTAAATTCTGTATTGTGTTTTCTATTGTATTTTGTATCGTATGTATTGTACATAGTGTATGTAGTGTATGGTAGTGTGCATCTTATCTTCTCTTTTGTATCCTATTTTGTATTGTTTTTATTACATTGTATTTTATTTTGTACTGTATTTTATGTATTGTAATGCATGGTATTTATTGTATTGCATGTATTTTCATGTATTTTGTAATGTACTTTGTAATGTATTTTGTAATGTATTTTTCTGTTGTAATGTATTTTGTATTGTATTGTATTTTGTATTGCATTTTATATGTGGCATGGCTGGTATTGTACGGCTTGTATTGTACTGTAGTATTGTACACTATTTTGTACAAGAGTATAAACAATAGGTATTGTATTCACTTGTGTATTCATTGGTATTAGCGAGACTTAGTGGAATGAGTCCCACAACAGGAGTTCTGGGATGGAGGGCTATAGGCTGTATTGTATATATTGTATTTTTTATTGTATCGTATGTATTGCGTTGCATTGTGTTGTATTGCATTGAATGTATTGTATTTTGCACAGTACTTTGTATTGTTTGTGTAGTATGGTATGGTATTTATTGTATTGTATGTATCTGCCTGGACCAAAGTTCAGTTAGGTCGAACAGGAGGAGGGCATCTGTCACAGGTATGTATGGTATGGCATGGTATGTATGGTATGGTATTGTACTTTGTATTGTACAAGTTGCATCATAGTTTGCATTGTATTGTATGTATTGCAGTGTATTGTATGTATTGTATTTTCTGTTGTATTCTATGGTATGGTATGCATTGTATGTAATGTATTGTACGTAGTGCATTGCATGCTACATATTGTATTGTATGGTATGCTATGTGTTGTATGCTGTGGTATGCATAGTATGGTATTATACAGTATGGTATTGTACGTACTGCATTGTATGTAATGTATTTTATATTTTTTGTACTGCATTGTATGTTTAGGCGGTTTTTGTATGCTACAGTATGGTACGTATTGTATGTGTTGTGTTTTATTGTGTGGTATTTATTGTATCATCATCTGTATTCTGTTGTATTGTTGTTTGTATTGTACTGCTTGTATTTTGTTTTGTTGTATTTTGTATTGTATGCATTATTGTATGGTATTCTATTCTGTAATGTACAGTATTGTATGTATTGTATTTCTTATTGTATTGTATTAACTTGTATGTACTGTATGGTATGGTATGTGTTCTGTACTGTGTATCATGTTGTATGTAATGTGTGGTGGTGTGTTCTGTGTTGTAGGTATTGTATGTATTATAATTCATCTTGCATTGTCTTGTTTGTATTGTATGTGTTTTGTTCTATTGTGTGGTATGGTATTTATTGTCTTGTATGTATTCTATTGTATTTTGTTCTTATGGTACTTTCTTTTTTAATATATTGTATGGAGTGTATTCTATGTCTAGTAGTAGTGCATCGTGTGGTATGTATTGTACAGTATGTATTGTATGGTATGTATTGTATTGTAGGTTATGTAGGTATTGGGGGTATGGCAGGTATGGTAGGGTATTGCATTGCATTGTACGTTTTTGTGTTGCATGTATTGCATTGTGTGTATCGTTTCGTAGGTACTGCTCTCAATCCATTCTCCGACCAGCCTGTAGTGCTTGGGATTGCCCCAACCCATCATGTGCAGGGCCTTACGCTTGGCCTTGTTGAAGGTGGTTCGTATGGGCCCATCTCTCAAGCCTGTCAAGGTCCCTCTGGATGGCATCCCTTCCCTCCAGCATGTCGACCACACCACGCAGCTTCGTGTCGTCAGCAAACTTGCTGAGGGTACACTCGATCCCACTGTCCATGTTGCCGACAAAGATGTGAAACAGTGCCAGTCCCAGTACCGACCCCTGTGGAACACCACTCATCACTGGTCTCCACTTGGACATTGAGCCATTGACTGCAACTCTTTGAGTACGACAATCTGGCCAATTCCTTATCCGCCGAGTAGTCCATCCATCGAATCCATGTCTCTCCAATTTAGAGATAAGGATGTCGTTTGGGACAGTGTCAAATGCCTTGCACAAGTCCAGGTAGATGGCATCAGTCATTCTTCCCTTACCCACCAATGCTGTAACCCCATCATAGAACGTCACCAAATTTGTCAGGCACGATTTGCCCCTAGTGAAGCCATGTTGGCTGTCACCAATCACCTCCTTATTTACCATGTGCCTGAGCACAGTCTCCAGGAGGATGTGCTCCATGATCTTGCCAGACACAGAGGTGAGACTGACCAGTCTGTAGTTCCCTGGGTCTTCCTTGTGTCCCTTTTTAAAAATGTGGTTATGTTTCCCCTTTCCCAGTCTGTGGGAACCAGACTGCCAGGGCTTCTCATACATGATGAGGAATGGCTTAGCCACTTCATCTGCCAGTTCCCTCAGGACCCGCGTATGTATCTCATCGGATCCCATAGACTTGTGCACCTTCAGGTTTCTTAGATATTCTCAAAGCTGATCTTCTCCTACCGTGGGCAATTCTTCATTCTCCCAGTCCCCGCCTTTGCTTTCTGTGACCTGGGCAGTGTGGCTGGAGCTCTTGCTGGTGAAGACTGAGGAAAAAAGGTTGTTGAGTACTTTGGCCTTCTCCATATGCTCGGGAACCAGGTCTCCCATTTCATTCCAGAGGGGGCTCACGTTTTCCCTTGCCTTTCTTTCATCACTGATGTACCTACAGAAACTTTTCTTGCTGCGCCTGACGTCCCTGGCCAGATTTAATTCTATCAGGGCTTTAGCTTTCCTAACCTGATCCCTGGCTGCTCAGACAGTTTCTCTGTACTCCTCCCAGACTACCTGCCCTTGCTTCCACCCGCTGTAGGCTTCCTTTTCGTGACCGAGTTTGCCCAGGAACTCCTTGTTCATCCATGCAGCCCTCCGGGCGTTTTTGCCTGACTTTTTCTTTGTTGGGATGCATCGCTCCTGAGCTTGGAGGAGGTGATCCTTGAATATTAGCCAGCTGTCTTGGGCCCCTCTTCCCTCCAGGACTTTGTCTCATGGTAGGCTACCAAACAGGTCCCTGAAGAGGCCAAAGTCTGCTCTCCTGAAGTCCAGGGTAGTGAGCTTGCTGTGTGCCCTCCTCACTGCCCTGAGGATCTGGAACTCCACTGTTTCATGGTCACTGCAGCCAAGGCTGCCCTTGAGCTTCACATCCCCTACCAGCCCCTCCTTGTTGGTGAGATCAAGTTCCAGCATGGCACCTTTCCTCATCGGCTCCTCTGTCACTTGGAGGAGTGAGTTATCATCAATGCATTCCAGGAACTTCCTGGATTGCTTGTGGCCTACTGTGTTTCCCCTCCAACAGGTATCAGGGTGGCTGAAGTCCCCCATGAGGACCAGGGCTTGTGAACGTGAGGCTACTCCTATCCGCCTATAGATGGCCTCATCTGCTCAGTCTCCCTGGTCAGGTGGCCTGTAGCAGACCCCCACTATAATGTTCCCTGTCCCTCTGCTCCCCTAATCCTGATCCATAAGCTTTTGGTCAGCTCCTCATCCATCCCCAGATGGAGCTCCACGCACTCCAGCTAGTCACTGACATAGAGAGCCTCCTCATCTACCCTGCCTGTCCTTCCTAAAGAGCCTGTATCCTTCCATTCCAAGACTCCAGTCATAGGAGCTATCCCACCACATCTCTGTGACGCCAGTAAGATCACAGCCCTGCAGGTGTGCGCACGTCTCTAACTTCTCGTTTGTTCTCCATGCTATGTGTGTTTCCATAGAGGCATTTCAGCTGGGCCCCCAATGAGGCTGACTGGCTGGCTGGAGTGGTTGGAATTCCTTTGATGTACCTTACTGGTGTTTCCCTGTTAGTTCCTTTTACCGCAGGAATGGATTGTATGGTATGTGTTGTATGGTATTATATGTATTGTATTGTATCATATGTATCCTATTATACCTTATATAACATATCATGTCATACTGTATCATATGTATCATATTTTTTTCTATCATATGTATTGCATATATTGTGTACATGGAATTGTATTGTGCTTACAATGTATGTATTTAATTTATGGTACGCAGTGTACGGTATGCTATTTATTGTATTTTATAAATTGTATTGTTCTGTGTTGTATTTTAGATGATGTACTGTACATGTAGAATTTTGTATATTATGGTATGGTAGGTGTTGTACGGTAGGTGTTGGATGGGATTTTGGTTTGTATCGTGTTTTGGTTTGTATTGTGTTTTGTTTAGTACTGTATTGTATATAGAGTATGTACTGCATTTGTATTGGGTTTGTGTGGCAAGGTTTTGGTAGCGGGAGGCTACAGGGGTGGCTTCTGTGAGAAGCTGTTAGAAGCTTCTCCTACGTCCGACACATGGACATGCTCCATGCTCCACATGGACACGCCGCTGGCCAAGGTCGAAGTGGTAGCGCATTTGGGATAAAATATTTGTATTTAAGAAGGAGAAAAAAACCCCAAGAGCAACTGCAGCCAGAGAGAGGAGCAAGAACACGTAGGAGGAACAACTCTGCAGACATCAAGGTCAGTGAAGAAGGAGGGGGAGGAGGTGCTCCAGGCACCGGAGCAGAGATTCCTTGCAGCCTATGGAGAAGACCATGGTGAAGCAGGCTGTCCCCCTGCAGCCCATGGAGGAAGGATGAGGGGGTGTAGAGATTCCACCTGCAGCCCGTGGAGGACCCCACACTGGAGCAGGTGGAGGCACCTGAAGGAGGCTGTGGCCCGTGGGAAGCCCACGCTGGAGCAAGCTCCTGGCAGGACCTGTGGACCCATGGAGAGAGGAGCCCACGCCAGAGCAGGTTTGCTGGCAGGACTTGTGACCCCGTGGGGGATCCACGCTGGAGCAGTTTGCTCCTGAAGGTCTGCACCCCATGGAAGAGACCACGTTGGAGCAGTTCGTGAAGGACTGTAGCCCGTGGGAAGAGACTCACGTTGGAGAAGCTGGTGAAGGACTGTCTCCCATGAGAGGGACTCCATGCTGGAGCAGGGGAACGATGAGAGGAGTCCTCCCACTGAGGATGAAGAAGCGGCAGAAACACCGTGTGCTGAACTGACCGTAACCCCCATTCCCCGTCCCCCTGTGCCGCTGAGGGGGGCAGAGGTTGAAGCCGGAAGTTGAGCCCGGGAAGATGGGAGGGGTGGGGGGAGGTGTTTTAAGAGTTGATTTTATTTCTCATTCCTCTACCCTGTTTTGCTTAGTAATAAATTAGATGAATTCCCTCTCTAAGTTCAGTCTGTTTTGCTCGTGACGACAGTTAGTGAGTGATCTCTCCCTGTCCTTATCTCGACCCATAAGCTTTTCGGCATACTTTTCCTCCCCTGTCTAGTGAAGGAGGGGAGTGAGAGAGCGGCTCTGGTGGGCACCTGGCCCCCAGCCAGGGTCAACCCACCACAGCAAGAGGAGGAAGAAGAGGAGGTGGAGGAGGAACAGGAGAAGAAATAGGAAAAGCAACAGGAATAAGAAGAGGAAGAGGAGAAGTGTAGGAGAAGGAAAAAAAAAGAAGGAGGGACAGGAGGGTGAGGGGGAAGAGAAAGAGGAAGAGGAAGAGCAGCAATAAAAGGAAGAAAATTAAGAAGAAAAGGAGGAGAAGAAGAACAGGAGGAAGAACAGGATGATGAGAAGGAGAAAGAAAAATATGAGGTAGGAGAAGATGAAGAGGAGGAGAAAGGGGGTGAAGAACAGGAGGGGGAGGAGAAGGAAGCAGAAGGAAGAGGAGGAAGTAGAAGAGGAGAAGGTGGAAAAAGAACAGAAGGAACAGGAGGATGAGGATAAAGAACAGGAGGGTAAACAGAATAACTGAGTAACAGGAAGAATAGGACAAAAAAAATGAAGGAAATAGTAGGAGGATGAGTTGGAGGAGGAGAAGGAGGGGTATAAGGAGGACTGTGAAGAACAAGAAGAACAGGAGGAGGATGAACATGCACAGGTGGAGGAGGAGGAGGAGGAAGAACAGGTGGAGGAGCAACTGGATGAAGACAAAAAGGAGGACAAAGAACAGGAGGAGGAGGAAGAACCGTAGGAAGAACAGTATGAAGAACATGAGAAAGAACAAGACGATCAGGAAGAACAAGGGCAGGAAGAGGAGGAGTACAAGGAGGAACATAAAAAGGAAAAGAAGGAAGGACAAGAAAAGGAGGAACAAGAACAGGAGGAAGATGAGAAAGAAATGGAGGAAGAGAATGAATAGGGGGAGAAACAGGAGGAGGAAGAAGAGCAGGAGGACAAACAAAGAGAAAGAGAAGAAGAAGGGGGAGGAGGAAGAACAGGAAGAGGAGGAAGAAGAGGAAGAACTGGAAGAACAGGAGGATGAAGAACATGAGGAAGAGAGGAAAGAAGAGGAGGTGGAAGAAGAACAGGATAAGGAGGAGGAGGAGGAGAATAAAGAAAAAAACAAGGAGGAAGAAATAAAGGAGGAGAAAGGAAAGGAGGAGGAGGTTGAGGAGGAACAAGAACAGGAGGAGGAAGAGGAAGAACAGGAGATGGAAGAACAGGAGGCAGAGGACAAACTGCAGGAGGAGGAGGAGAAAAAGGAGGAGGGAGAAGAGGAGGAGGAAGAGCATGAGGAAGAACAGGAGTAGGAGGAGGAGGAAGAACAGGAGGAGGAGGATGAAGAACCAGAGGAGGAGGAGGAAAAGTAGGAAGAACAGGAAAGAGGAATAGGAGGAGGAGGAAACACCTCCAAATTCACTCTAGAGTGTCAGCACATCACAGTTATTGGATGGAGTGCATGCTACATCCATTTGTCCAAGAGGATTCACTAAACCCAAGCCTACTGGTGAAGCTGTTACTCACAGGAGTCGTTCCATGTTGTGGCTATCACTCCTCTTGGGAGCAGACAGGAAAGCTCTGGATGACAAAGGCTGTCAGGATGCGCTCCAGAAGCAGAAGACCAATGCAAGAAGATCCCCATCACCTAATCGCATAGAAATAATTCTAGCTCAATGAAATGACTATTGAAAATGAACACACAGAAGAGCATCCGCCATTAAAACTCTTTCAGCAGTAGTTTTAACTGCTGCAGGCTGATGACTTTACCATCACTGTCACAGGACCCCAAAAGAAATAATAACTGGTAAACAGTAACTCTACCCATAGCCCATATCTATCTAGCCTTCAAAGGTAGAAAAGCTCAGCCTAGAGCTCTGGAGGTCTACACCAGCCTACACTTATATCCTATGGCTACTTTCTGGATGGTCTGTCCAGAAAGTCAGATCATAATTACCTTTGAAAGAGGATGGAACTGGCAGGGTGGGGGGGGGGAGGCAGGTGGAGAAAGAAAGGGAGAAAGGGAGAAAGGGAGTGCTGGAAAAAAGGGAAAGAATAGGCACACAATTTAAAAAAAAAAATGAACCAAGCTATTCTGAAGGCCAGCTCAGCCTAACTCACTTTCCCCAGCAAAAAGCTGTGCAGCTTGGAGGGAAACAACCCTGACTTTGGTGCTGGGATGCACACATGTATCAGAGTTCAGATCTGAAACAGCAGCAAAAGCCTGACATGGCTCCTTTTCACTTTCCTCATACCCATGTGTGTGCTGTGACTTCTTCATTTCCCTGAAGTCCTCCCAGGCTAACAGGGAAGTGGCTTCTGTCCAGTCTATGTGCTATGAAGAGAAACGCTTTTGACCACTAAGGGGGCAGCAAACAACTGCATTTGCAGAAGCAAAGCTGCACCTTGGCTTTGGAGATACCCACAGCTCCACTAAGACCCAGGAGCCCCTGGCACCCTGGCATTTGCTTGGTCCTGAAGCCTTGTGGAGCCTGCCAGCACTGGGGAGCCCCAGGGACAGAAGCAAAGGACACTGGTAAACCCCCACGGGATGAGTGATGAGGGCTCTGTTCTTCCTTCTGGCCACAAGAGGATGCCCTGGTCCATGCCAGGACAGGGCATCTCTCCTCCTCATCACCTGGGGGAAGGCGAGGCCTGAGGAAGGCCCTGGGTGCTGGGCTCAGCACAGGCGGTGTGACCGGGAGCGGGGTCCCGTCTCCTGCCAGGTGCTGGCCTGGCTGATGCGAGCTGCTCCCATCATGCAGCTCCACCTGCCCAGGGCTGTGGCTGACAGCACACGCAGACCTGCACTTTTGGCAGGATTGCGGATCCAGAGCAAATCCAGGGAAGCTCCCCTCCTGTCCTGTCCTGTCCCTTCCCCTTCGTCCTCCCTTCCCCTTCCGTCCTCCTCTCCCCTTCCCTTCCCTGCCCTGCCCTGCCCTCCCCCCTTGCCCTTCCCCTCCCTGAGAAGGCCCAGACCTTATGAGAGCACTTAGGGATGGCAGAGCTGTGCACACACCTTGCTCTGCTGAGAGAACAGCTCCAGGTGAAATGGCCCTTCTCAAAGGCCATCCCTCTGCAGGCCCAGTGTCCCGGCTGGTGGAAGAACAGCTGTGGTACACAGGAGCAAGGGGCACACGGCACCTCCCTGAGGAAAGGCCAGGGCTGCCTCTGCCCGCCCAGTACCAGCCACCCCATTGGCCACAGCTGAGCCAATCAGCAGAGTTGGAGGAGGCCTGTCAGTCACAGCCAGCTGGGGTGGGGCTGGAGGGGGCAGAGACCAAGCAGCCTGAGGAGAAATGGGTGAGAGATGGGCCAGGACCAGGGCCAGAGCCAGGGCCACAGCCACAGCCAGGGCCAGAACCAGGGGTGCTGCAGGAGCAAGAGGTATCTCCCAGTGTGGATGGGCCTGGGGGGAGGGACCTGGAGCCATCATCACCCACATACCCCAATTCACCAGCCCTGGGCCCGAGTGCTTTTGGTTCTCGTTCCTGTGTCCTGCTCTCTGTCTCTCTTTCCCTCTCCCTTTCCCTCTCCCCTTCCTTTTTCCTCTCATCCTTTTGCCTCTGTCTCTGACCCCGCCTGTGTCGGTCTGTCCCTCTGTCCTTCCTCCTGCTCTCCTCTGCTTTCTGTGTCCCTGTGTCCTGCTGATCATCATCATGTTCCTGGCCTCACTCTGCCCTCTTCCCCTCCATCCCCTTCTCCCTGTCCCTCCGCCCGTTCCTCACCAGAGGTTTCCCTTCTCCATTCCCTGCAAATCTCTCCTTGTTCCTACCATCCCTCTGTCCTGTTCCTTTCCCTCCCCTGCCACTCCACCACCCTGTCCCACCTCTCTCTGCTGTTCTGTCCCTATCTCTTCCTCCTCGTCCCTGCTCACCCTGGGCTCCAGGAGTGGGGCAGGGGCAGCCCCAGGGAAGCAGCCATGGGGACTGTGAGGGGGCAGAGCTGGGCCAGGGGACAGTGTTCCTGCAGGGTGAGGCAGCAGGAAAGAGGCGCCCCACAGCATGCTGAGTACCGCAGTCCTGGAGCATAGGGGTGCTGGTCAGCCATGCCTTCGGAAAGCAGGAATTAAGGATGTACAATGTAACTAGATGTATGTGTCTCTTAAGGAACTTGATCCAATTTCATGCTCTCAAGACGAATAGGTGCAATAGTCAGGGAATGAGATTTTCATAAGAGAGCCCCTGGGGTGTCCCTTTGTGGGGGTGCCTGAGAGGTACTTGTGAGGGTTGCTTGTAGTGGGGTGGGGGGTGCAGGTACTGGGGGCAATGGTAGCAGCATGAGGTGGTGCTGCTGTGCCTGGGGATGCTGGTACCAGCCTGAGGTGGGGGAGCAGGGTGGGCGAGGTTCCCCAGGCTGGGAAGGGGGCAGTGCTGTTTGTTCACCTCCATTTGAGCTGAAGGCCTGTGCTATAACCTTGGCCAAAGGAGAACTGCAGTTTCTGGGTGTGTTTGTCATGCTGCAGTGCTTTGCCCCAACTGTCAAGCCGTTGGTCAGTCCTGGAAACCCTCAGCTGAACAGTCCAAAAGCAGTGAGGGCCTGAGTGCATTCTGGTTTGGCTCACTGTAACTCGTGTGTCAGTCTGCATCTGTCTTTGCTGGTTGCCTGTGTCTTTCTCTTTGAAGGGATGATCTTTGGGAGGTTCTGCAGCATGGACCTCCTCCCTCCATTGCCCCATTGCAGCATGCCTACATTTAATGCCTGCTGCTTCACACTCTTTCCTCTCAGAGCTGCAATCAGAACCTTCATTCAGAGGAGAGCTGTTCACCTCATGACTTCATGAAGAAAATCCAAGAGCAGAAGGAAGAACTGGGCCTGATGGTGGACCTGCCATCCAGAACTCGCTACTATGGGCCGGAGGTCAGCCTTGGCCTTGCTGTTGGAGAAGTGAAGCTCTATGACGTTCACATGCCACTTCCTGGGGAGCGCTGGTGGGGCTGTGCTGGGGGTCCATCCTGGGGGCAGGGAAGCGTCACAAGGCTGCTAGCGAGCATCCTTCCGTTCAGGGACTGCCAGTGCAAGGGGTATGTCAACAGTTAGTGAGAGCTGCGGGGAGCCTTCCCCTGTGCCGTGGCTCAGCCGGGCTCTGGGAGCGTCCTCAACAGATGCTCAGAGCCTGAAGGAGGCTGAAGAAGAGATGTTGGAGGGACCTGGAGCCCTGCAAGGTTTGGGCACGAGCTTGACAGGAGCTCCTGGGGTGCAGGGCATGCCACCGCAGCTAGCAGACCTCTGGCCTGGAGCTTGAGCGCTGTGACGCAGGAGATATGGAAAGGACGGGTCTCCTCTGAGCCTGCAGAGTGGTGGAGGGAAAAGGAGAAAATATTGTGGGGTCGAGGAGGAGCCTACATCTTTCCGTCCATGGGCAGCCCACCTGGCCTGTACCCGCCGCTGACATGAGCTAATTATGGATGGGGCAGAAGAGGTTGGTGAGCCTGAGGGCAAAGGTGATGTTGGGGATGAGGAAGAAGGAGCAGCATTCCTGGCCAAAGCAGGTGGTGTTCTGCAAGGAGAGAGGATGCAGGTCGCCGCTGGGCTGTGTGAGGAGAGGTAGCCGTCAGGGTCTGGAGGGGCTTGGGGAGCCTTGCAGTGGCTGTTCCTGGTGGCGGGGGGTTGCCGTCAGCCCTGGCCCCCCCCAATTTGTACTGATGTGCCTGAGCCAGTGCAGGTCCTGTGCAAAGTGCTGCAGCTTCTTCCTCGTGAAGCAGCTGGTCTCCTGGGAAGAAGGGAGGCAGCATGGAGGGCAGATGGAGGGCTCCAGCCAGCTCTGGGCTAACGTCGGGCTTGGAAACAAGGGCTGGATGCTTCAGGTGCCCCTTCCCCTCTTGCAGATCCCCTTTCCCTTTTATTTCTTTCTGGCTGTGGGGAATTTGGTCGTCCCTCCCACCGAGAGCTAATCCTCCCCTGGCTCACCTGCTGGAGGATGTGCTGGGCTTGTACAGGCAGCTCCGCTTCCAGTGGGGCCATAGTAGCCAGTGTCTTCTTCACCCGCTCCTGGGGAAGCCTAAGAAGAACAGAGCATACTTAGAGCACCGCACAGCAGGATAGGTGCCCCAGAGGTGCTGGGAGCAGGGTGTTTCAGCGCCATACATGTCCTGAGCTTCAAATTGGGTCTGGTTGCTGGAGGGCAGGTAAGAGGGAGCTGTCCCCAGCAGAGAAACCCCCTAGCAGGCAGCGAGATGAAATGCTGTGGGATGGCTCTGCTGGGAACGCTGAAATGCCCTGAGTGCTGCAGGGGGGCTTCTGATTTGCAGCAACAAATCTAATCACTAAAAGAGACCAATCCTCCCCGGATGGCATCTTTGCTGATGCTCCATCACCCCATCACTGGCTTTTTGGGGGCCTGGCTGGTGGGACCTGTAAGGCATGTGATGAAAACTCCTTTCCCTAACTATTTAATCAACCAGTCTTTATATTATGAAAGTGTATTAGCTTTGTTTGTATATATATATATATACACACACACACAATGAGTTCACATGATACACTGTAATGTGATGAGGTAGTAGAGTTTTCCTGGAGACTTTGTGATGTGGTTTAGCCCCAGCCAGCAGCTGAGCACCACGCAGCTGCTCGCTTACTCCTCCCCTGGTGGGGTGGGGAGGAGAATGGAAAAAGAAAGGCAAAGCCTTGTGGGTTGGGGTAAGGACAGTTTACTGGGACAGCAAAGGGAGAGGGAAACAATCAACAACAGTACTGATAACAGATATTCACAATGGGTGATAACAGAAAGCAATTTACCGATCGATGACCGACCGGATGCTCAGCCCATCCCGGAGCCACGCTGAATCCGCCCCTCTGTGACTAGCCCCCTTTTATGGTGAGCGTGACGTCACATGGTATGGAATAGCCCCCCTGGCCAGCCTGGCTCACCTGTCCTGGCTCCTTGTGAAAATTAACTCTATCCTAGCCAAAACCAGGACACTTTGGTATTGTTTATGCTGAAGTAAAAGAAACTAAAGGACAGCCCAGCCCTAGAAAGAAGGACTTTGCTTCTGGGAAGCTTAGAGCTGTCCATGAAGGATAAAGAATACCCCGTGTCAGCCAAGATAACACCAGCATCCTAGCCCCTCTGACACATCTTTGAAACCCTCCCAGCATCATCCAGCATCGTAGATCAATACTTCAGGGAGGACTGACTCCAGGGACATCTGGCTCAATAGACAATCAGCAAGAATGCTGCAAAACTAGAGTTGCTTTGCAGTTTGACTCTGATTAGTAATCGGTAGTGTGGGTTCTAGTCCTTAGTCGCCTTGTACCTGAATGATTGAAGAATATAAGAGCCTTATGTAATGACACATTTGGGGTGCACCAATTGGCTCGGACACTGCATGTGCATGGAAAAATATTTGCCCCTGTAATTCTATACTTTGCGACCTTGCCTCTCCCCTTGGCTGGCATGGGCCAGTTGTGAATTTTTTGTGCCATCAACTTGGGGCTCACCTGTGGGCTGGGGGTTTTGCCAGATGAGGTCCAGGCAGTGCCAGATGAGGCCGAAGAGGGGTTGGAGCAAGCTGGGCAGCCAGTGTAGTGCCAGCTCCGGGGTGTTGGCATGCAGGTGCCGTCCAGTGATGCCCGCCCGCTGCCCTGGCGTGAGCTCAGTTTTCTGCCCTCAGCCAGTCCCTGCCTGGCCCCCAGGGTGGCCGCGGCTCCTTCCCAGGGACAGACCCAGCTCACCAGCAGTGATGCTGGTGAGCTGGGTCAGCGATGACACTGGTACCGGCGCAGTGATTCCGGCACTGGGGCAGTGATGGAGGCCTCCATCCTCCTGGCGTTGATGCTCATCAGCGGGGTTTCACCCATGGGCGCCCGCAACGCAGAGTGATGGCCCACCTGCCCATTGCTCTCAGTGTCCATCCCCAGCCCAGCCTAGCCAATCACAGGGTGGGCAGGGGCTGTGTTAACGCCCTGCCCCCCCACCCCCCCACTGCACAAATGACCACAGGCAGAGAGGGGCTGCAAAGCAAAGACCCAACTCTTTTAATGAATGAAGCAAGGAAGAGGGATCTGGGAGAGGGCCGGGGTTGGAGCACTGCCTGCAGATGTCCTCTGCACGTAGGTGCTGTGAGGGACGGTGCTGGAGCGGCGGGTTATGGGTAGCTGTGCTTGTTGGCTATCTCCATGTCATTCTCCCTCTGCACAAAAAGCTGTAGCTGGTCCAGTGACATCTGCAGGGCCACCCGCTGCCGCTCCTCCTGTGCTAGCTTCTTCATGTGCTCCCACTCAGGCTGCTGCTCAGGTGTGATGGCACTGACTACTCC
Source organism: Grus americana (assembly GCF_028858705.1). Taxonomy (NCBI): domain Eukaryota; kingdom Metazoa; phylum Chordata; class Aves; order Gruiformes; family Gruidae; genus Grus; species Grus americana. The sequence goes on along the minus strand of NC_072859.1, from coordinate 484,423 downwards.
TGCTCGTCCAGCAGGGTGGGCACAGCCATGATCCCCCCCACCCACCCAGGGCCTAGGCGATAGCCCAGAGGCAGTGGGAGGGTGTGGCAGCTGTGGCAGCATGAACAGCTGCTGTGGCAGCCTGTCCTGTGGGGTTTGGCACCCCATGGGTGACAGGCACAGCCAACTCAGCTGCTTGGGTTTGGCAGCAGTGTCGGTGTGTGCCTTGTTGCTCGATGCCGGTGCTGTCTCCCTGCCATCAGCCGGGGGCTTGGAGGCAGCCAGCCTTGCACTTGGTCTCAGGGCCCCTGGTAGGGGATTGGGGACCCTGGGGTGCAGGTCAGGTGGTTTGCATACCAGGCCCACCGCCTTCCCTCTTTGGGCCAGTGGGTGGAAACTCTTGATGGCATTCAACAAGCGCGCCCTCAGGTCGGTGTGGGGCATCGCCAGGCCCCACAGCATTTTGGCCAGGACTTTTTTGTGCAGCAGCCTGTCCTGGGGTTGCATGTTGTGGGGATCCATGCTCCATGCCTTCTCAATCAGCAGGGGGTGGGGTTGGCAGGCGGGCAGTGGGCGCGAGGTGCTTTGCCCCCGCCCAGCATCCCCAGGGCATCTGGGGTGCTCGAGCACCAAGGTGGGCACATTGGTGTCCTCAGATACCCTGCACTTGCTGCCGCCTGCATGTTGCCTGCTGCTGCCCGCCTGCTGTCCACTTCCACCTGCTGCCATGCCTTTCTAGCTTCCCCTCCCCCAGGGTTTTTGAGTGTTTTGCCCCCCAGCACACCACTATCTTCTTCTTGGGTGGCAAGCTGTCCCACCGGGAGGTCTCTTGAGCCCTGGGGGTGCAAGCTGGCGTGGGGCACTTGGCCCGCTTGCCGCCTGCCTTGCCTGATCTGGGCACCACTCGCCATAAGGCAACGCCTGGTGGCAGCGGCAAGCAGGTCAAAACCACCTGGGGCTGCTTCCACAGAGCCTCCTCTACCAGTTGGGCCAGGCAGGGCAGATGACACTGGGGGGCAGTGAGGGGGCTGGCCAGAGGACTCAGCAGTGGGATCTGGAGGGCTCAGCAGGGGACTCTCCGGAGGACCTTTCAGGAAATCCTTCCAGGGACTCTCTGGAGGACTCCCTGGGGGACCCTTCTGAGACTTGCCCTCTGGGCAACCCTTCAGCGGGCTCTCTCTAGGGCTCTCCTTTGAAGTCTCCATAGGAGTGTCTCCTGAGAAGGCTCCCCAGGAATCTCTGGCAGCTAGGTGAGGAGGACCGCCTCTACCCTTGCCTACTTCCTCTTGGGGTCCAGCAAGGGAGGTGTTGCCACCCCCTGCCAGCAGGGATTGGTGTCCCCCAGCATCGCTGCTGCCACTCGGTCCTTGGGACAATTGCCTTCTGCCTTGTACTCCAAGAAGTTGGAGTTGCAGAAGGTGGTGCTGTCAGAAACGTCAGGGACATTGGCCATGTTGGGGACTATGATTGGTAATTGGTAGTGTGGGTGCATTAGTCAAGTCGCCTTGTACCTGAACAATTGAAACGTATAAGAATCCCGTGTAAAGGCACATTTGGGGTGCCTCAATTGGGCTGGGAAATAGTCTCTCTCTGAGACACCCCCGGACGCCCCCCTAACCCCCCCAAAACTCAGTCCCTCATTTTCTCTAGCAAATGCACTCTCCAAAACTTTATCCAGCTTCGTAACAGAAGAGTCATTAATAGGTGGTACCTCTACATAGGTGTTAGAAATGTCCTTTGTATCTTGGCATTCATCTGTAACATCTAGAGATGCAAGTTTTTTAAAAATACATTCAATGGCAGACTTTATAGAGGAAGCTTGTCCTAATTTCTCTTTGCTCTCAGGAGATCCTTTGATGTACAAAGTAATTTCTTTTGAAATCAGTTCAGGTTCTTTTGATCTTCTTGGTTTGTCTTTATCTGTACTGTCTTCAGACTCACACTGCCCAAGGAATTAACCTTCAGTGTCCAAGGATTTTTCCTGACCTTGTGCTGACCAATGATATTGGGATGCGTATTATCGGCTTTTGTTATAATACTTTCAGCAGCTGCTTCTTTGGTAGGAGTAGTTTCAGAATCCGACTGAGTAAAAAGTTTCCCAGCCTCACAGCTAAAGTTGGAAGGAACCTTCCTCAATTCTTCACAGGCAAACTGTGCTTCCATCACTACAGTTTCCATTAGAGCATCATTCTCAGAAGATTTCTGAGGTCCAGGGACACTGCACAAAATAAACCCACGTTTTTCACTTGAGAAAGTCCATCTAAAAGATGAATGTTAGGAGTAAAATCCCCTTTAGTAAAAAACTTGGTGGCTACTGGAAAACTCTGAAAGACATTCCCTTTAGAAACCTATTGTTTCCAACTTCCTCAGCTCCCAGAGAAGAGGGATTTTTTTTTTTCCTCTTGCTTCTGCAAGTATTGCATTAAAAAAAGCATACCCAACACATCTGTCTCCCTCCACTTGCTGCTCTAAATGACATCGATAGCCAAACCCACTATATTTGCTCTCCTCCCAACTACAAAAAAGTAAACACATGGATTTCCCTCTCTGCCAAATGGCAGAGCAGAAGGTGGGAATTTACATTCGCTTATCCTAGGGTGGAAAAAAGGGGAAGAGGAATAGAAAAAGTATTCCAGACAATGGAAAAAAATGCAAAAAATGTTCTCTGAAAAGTTGAAAGTTTTCCAAGAGGCATCTGCCAGTATTTAATATCAGAATAATATACGCTCGGTGCAACACTTGATGTACAGTGTGGAATTCTCTGTACTGATTGAAATCTTTCTATTAAATAGTATTAGTAGGCAGGTGTGGTGGTGCAACCCCCGCTCCCTTGAGCTGCTTGGTACTTGGCGCAATCTCTCCCCGCCTTTTCTAGGCCGCATACCTGAGCAGCAGACCAGAGCGTTAAGGCACCCCCTTAATGTGCCCGGTTCTTGCTTCCTTGGTAACGGTAACAATCTGGTAAATCTGTGCTCGAACTGTAACATGCTTGTTCCCTCATTACTTGGGAACAGTAGTGACAATCCTGACAACCTGTGCACCTGTGCCTGAGCTGTGGCCCAAAAGGGGGGGGTATCAGAAAAGTTCTGAGTCTGCGCAACTGGTGGAAGGTACCAGAATATGTCGTCATCTGAGCAGGGCCGAGGTGAAAAGTACCTGACAAAAGTCAATTTTCTCAGACCCTGTAAATAGCGCTTCTAAGTGAGACCCTTTGGAGCTCTCCTCGATCGCAGCACACTGTGACCAGTATCCCACCTAAGCTGAGACACCTCTCAGGCGCAAACTTTGTGCGAATCATCTGCCAGGGCAGAGCCAGTGTTCTTGAGTCTCAACTATGGCCTGTTCAGGAATGCCAATACGTTGTATTTAGTCTAATTTCTCAAAGAGGGAAATTTTAACTATAAGCTAGCTTCCAGCCTTCTCGAGTCCCAGCTGTCACCTGCTGAGGAATGCTGATGCATTGTGAGTATTTACTCTAAACTCGAAGAGGGAAATCCTAACTATAAGCTAGCTTCCTTCATCCACCTCTCTGCTTATATACATGTCTAAATACATACATTTGCCTTTACGAGTGTGGGTGGCATATATCACTGGGCCCAAATATCTGTTTGTCTTAGGTTTTATGTTCATCTATCTACCTATCTACACACTTTGATTTAGATACCTTATAGTAAGTTAGTGTGAATCTTGTCATCTTCAAATCTGTAATTAAGTTGCTGGTTTTATCATAATATATATTCCTGAATTACTTGTAAATCTTTAAAATCAGTCAGTCATTAAGCACTGCCTCATGCTATTAAGAAATTCTGAATTGACTAAATCAGAACTGTGTCAAACACCTTTCATTCATGGCAGCAGGTAAAACAATGATAAACTTGTATGAAATCTTGTTTTACTTGGAGTATGCTCATTTTAGCTTATGTCCTCTGTCAAGCTGTTCAGCTGGCTGTATGTGAGAGATTCTAAGATTATTTTTTCAGGAACTGGCATCAAAGCTATAGGCATCTACAGTTAAAGCACAGAAGTTAACAGACAGACAAAATACCATCTTTAGTAGAAAACTACTGTTTGCAAAATTTCTGCATTAGGTGTTAAACAGGATCATTTTGAGTTCTATGCTCTATCCTCATTTTACACATCACCCCGCTCACCCCCCCCCAATATACTTTATGAAGCTTATGACGTATTATCTCAGCTGAACTTCTCTTAAGTTGACATGTGCTCATATGTCAGCTCAGCTCTGCAAGTTATCATGGGATAATAGCACAAACTGTTATGATGAAATTTGCGGTGTGTGTTTTCTTGGTATTTCACATTATAATGCTCCTGAATACCGAATACATCGTAGGTGAGAAATTCTAGATGGAACAAACATAGCTTACTGTTTCAAGAAGTTCATTTGTTGTAGAAAAGAAAAGTATCAGAAGGTTTAACAGGTTGGACTTGGCAAGCGGAATCATCACGTTTCAGTCCATTTTCTTTAGATTCATTATCTAAACTAATCGCACCATTTAGTGAATCATTTTTTGGCAGCTCACACTGTGATCTTTCTTCTTCAGCATTCTGACAGGAAGAATGGGAATTCTGCAATGTATGAGCTACCTTTCCAATCAAAATTACATTGCAAGGTATTATGTTGTAATTCCTTTCAAACAAGTCCTTCAGCTCCTCAGGTTTTCCTGAAGATTCTGTAGCATGAGGGACTGCATTATCAGAGGTGAATTTAGGATTTCCATTCACTGGTGTCTCAACAAAAATTTCATCAGGAACTTCCTGTTTGGAAACGTTAGTAGCAACTGACATCGTAGATGCACTTGAAGTAAACTCGGCTGCAGAAGAATTTCTAATTGTGGATGAAGGAAAAGGCTTGCTTAGATCCTAAGCTAAGACAGGTTGCGACACAGCCTGACGTGCAGGCAATTTGTTATGAATACTGATAGTGCCAAAGCCGGACTGTCCCCGAGCCACGCGTCCTGGAGCTGCCCCGCCCCTCCCCGACTAGGTCCCTTTTATGCTGAGCATGACATCATATGGTATGGAATACCCCCTTTGGCTAGTTTGGGTCACCTGTCCTGGCTGAGGCCAATCCCAGCTTCTGGTGAAAATTAACTCTATCCTAGCTGAACCCAGGACATTAACCAAAACTACAAACTGAATATTAGAACTGAATATGTAGGTCTTCCTACAATCACTGTCCTTTTCAGAGCAATAACTCATCCTTACACCATCTGTGCCCTCAATTTCTCCTCTTTCTTAATATAGCCAGATACAGAGAACAGATATATAGCAATGTACACAGGTGCAGCAGTTTAAGGCCAAGCAATGAAATGCATAATAAATGACATGGAGAATTTCAGGTTTGACAGAACTGAATTATACAAATAGTAATCTTTTCCTAGCATAGAAGGAAAAATACTTGACAAGAAGAAAAATATAATGACTGTAAAGTAAATATATCCTGAACACATTTGGTTTTTGTTATTACCTGATCTAAAAAAGTACATAAGCTTGCTGATTGGGAACTGGTTTGCTATCAGAAAGGTCTGTTGAGGCATCAGTCATTTGATACCAAAAAGTCCATTACCAGCCCACAAATGAAGACAATGATATCTTTAGATGAGTTGCACGCTTTCCAAATGATATCACAGGTAGAACACAACAGAAGAAACCGTACCAAAATGATTCAAACAAAACATATAATGCCACCTTTTCCCCTAAGAACAATGGCTACCAGTAACATTTTATTTTCTTTACAGCTCCTCTGGCCACCTTTCTGCCTTCCGGCGGTTGGCCCAGCTCCTTTCCCAGGGGATCGTGGGATGGGTGGTGGACAGGGCCCGGGTATATGATGCGGCCCCTCACCAGGGAGCTCCTTCTGCTGCTGTGCGCTTCTGGTGTCAGTGCTCTGCTGTTCCGTCAGTCAATGGCAGCTTTTGAGCTGGCTCAGCTCTCTGGGCAAATGTGTTTTGACATTTATGGAAGCAGAGGTGTCTGAAGTAAGAGCTTCAGGACTAATCAAGATTAACCAGCATACAGTGTAGAAAGTACACTTGTATGCAGCTTTTTTTTTTGTTGGGTTGTATTGTGTGTGAGTTTTTTGTTTGGTGGTTTCTTTGGGGTTTGGGTTTTTTTTCCGCCCAGGTCAATAATTTTGTATTGAGTGTTCAGGTGTTTGCAAGATGATTTAATAGTATGCTTTTTTTTTATTTATTCTTCTAGGTGCATTGTGTTTGACTGGAGTTCCTGACTTTATTGAAGATGGAACCTTGTTTTTTCACCAGTTTTTCTGTATACTGTGTAAGCTGCTGGTATTACCTCCCTTAATAGGCCTGATGGTGAGATTATTTATTAGAGGTCAGGGTGAGCATCTTGTATGCATCTGTGCATGGAGTTTTAGCATTTCTCAAGAAAGCAGTAAGGATGTAAGGCATAGCATCTTTCGGGGTACAGGACAGCTCATTGCTTTTCCCAATCACCCATGGAGTACCGTGTTGTTACTGGAAGCTTTGCAGCTTCCGGCAGGCTCTTCATAGATCATAAGTGTCAGGACTTTGCTTATTTTGTGGGCCTGTAGCAGAGCCCAGAGTTTGCAGGGAAGATGGGAGTTGCCTGCAGAATGCAGGGCACAGCTCAGAAGAGCGGCTGACTCAGGGGGTTCAGGGGTGCAAATACAGGGAAGGAGCTGTCAGGAAGGAGTGGGATTCCTTCCCTGAGAGTTCAGGAGAAGAGGAGTTTCTAAAGTTTTGGGACTGCGGGATGGCTGGGAAAGGGAGGAGGGTTCATCAGCCGTTCTCAGGTTTGTTTTGCAGTTGGATTGGGTTGTTGATGCGGTCTGTTCCGTTTCAGTTTCTCCATAGCTGATGGGAGGTACAACAGTCATGAGAGAGGCAGTGTAAACCACCTGGCCCTCTGCATCACAGTGTGCAGGCCTGAACGTCAGAAGAGTCTCGTCTCGTAAAGCATGAGGTACGTTAAAATATACCCTCGTGAACTCTGAGGTCTCTGCTTCTCTGTGCCTTTTACTTTCTTCATTCCTGACTTAATTTTGTATTCATAGCTTTGCTGTCCATCTAGATGTCACAGTCATTGTTAGAGACATCGGCTAGGCACTTATTTGCAGCACAGGTTTGTGTCACTGTCTTCCCTGGAGTTTCTTGGAGGAGAGGATATGTATTATTTGTGCTCCTAACAATCTCCAGCCAGGGATCTTTCTTTTATCGCAGTCCCAGGCCCGTGAGCTTTTTCTGTATTCCAATTTTACCTTTGTCCTTAAGCGTGCAATGAAGTTTGCTCTAGTATCAGTTGCGGCAGTTACGTTCTGTTATTCTTGTTGATCTGTTGTGTTTTTAGCACCAGTTTCTGTAGTCTTAAGGTGATCTAAAAGATCTTTGAGTCACCATGTCACAATTACTGTGTTTTTTCCATAGGCTGACTACTTCTGTAGTTCCCTAATGGGCTTTGTAGGTAAGGAGGTAGTTTGTCACTTGTTTTCTCTGTACTATACCACATCTTACTCAGGTCTTGATGTTCCTGTTGTTTTTTTTGTGCTAGGCGGGCACATTGGTAGCCATGCTGAGGGTCTCATGCGCCTCAATGCATCAGCATAATGCCAGCTGAGTGCTTCCTTTCTTGTGTTAGATGCTCAATGCACAGATCTGTCTTGCATGTCTCGAGTCTCAGAAGTCTATGGAAGGTGTTCTCTCACAGCAGTGATCCAGGATGTGTTAGCATATCTGCTGTCAAGCAGTCTGTTTTCATGGAGACCTTTTCTGGGACTACTTCTTCCTTGCATCCTCTTGGTCTTAGGTCCTAGAGCCTGGCTTCTCATGCATTCATTGTCAGAGTTGCAGATGTATCTTTTTTTGTCACGGGCTGTGGTGCTTGACTTCTGGGGCAGCTGTAGATTCTTCCTCTCGGCCCCCTAGGACTTCTCACCTAAAGGCATCTTCGCTTTGGAGTGATTCCTCTTGCCCAAGAGTCTTTCTGTGCCTCTGGGTCAAATCATTCGTCTTGTGTGCAGTGTCAGTCTGCACACGTGCCTGGGTTGGAGGTGGCTCTGCCAGGGGCATAGCAATTTTTAGTCAGGGAAAGAATAACAATAAGAGCCTACGGCTCATGTTGCTGTACCTAGAGTGTTCAGTTACAAACCTTACAGTCCACCTCAGAGCAACTAGCCCTCAGTAGCAGGTGAGGATGCCGAAGGGATGACGGGAACTCTCTGGGAGAGGCTGCTGGAGTGCTGGTTGAACAGATTGAATCTCAAAGGTGTTAAGGCTTGTATGCTTAGAGTTTAATGTTGTTTTGATTTTTCTTAATGGCAGGCTGTTGTTGGACTCTAGGTGATATTCCTAAATGGAAACAAGACCTTTGGAATTGTTAAGCTGTTGCTCTGCATCTGGGTGATTTGTTCAATGCTGGTTTTTGCAGATGCAGAGGGACGAGTCGTGTGCCAAAGGGTGACAGAGGAACCTCCTGCCGAACCTGCTAGTTAGCCAATGTGTGGGGTGGGTTTTTTTTGTTGAGGATGGATTCCGATCCCTGGCACTCTGAAAGCTAAGTTGAGGGACCAGGGCTGGGGAGGGGCTGAGAGGAGGAGGGGACAAGGTTGGGAGCTGTGGGGAGTGAGGCGTTTAAAGTTAGTGTAGGGGAGAGGGCTGTCCGGGAGTAGTCCCCTTTGAGCAGTCGAAGGGAGCGGGTTACTTGTCAGCATGGTGCTAGAGTGTGCCGGGCAGGGCAGTTCCAGCCTGTGTTTGTGTTGTGTAGCTTGTCTTCTGTGTCTTAGACCTTCCTTGGGTCTCAGTGTCCTCTTTGCGCTCAAGGAGCACCGCACACTTCTTGGGTGCCACCCCTAGGGTCTCGAATGCCCATACTCATTGGCATTGTGCCACTCAGGTGCTTCTCTTCTCGCATAGCAACGTTGCAGCATGGATCGGTCTTGTGTCTTGGAAGTTTCCAGTCAGTCCCCTTTTGCAGCATAATTCCAGGCTGCGTCAGCAGCTCTGCACTCCAGCAATCCATTTTCAGGGACTGGCCCTTCTTCCCTGCATCCTTACATTCTTAGGTCTTGAAGACAGGCTTCTTGCGCATCCATCATCTCAGTTTTGACAGTAACTTTATTTTCTAGGTGCAAATCAATGTGCGAAGCAGGATATCCACACCAGAATGGACTTAAGCAAGGTGAGTGACTGACGTGCTGAAGTAGCATTTTTCTGAGGTGTCATATTATCGACATAGCTAAAATCATACCCGGTCGTTTAACAGGTGGGGGTCAGGCCTGGGCACGGCAAACCGAAGAATCTGACTCTGAGCGGCCGAGGTAAAGGGGCAGGAGAGAGGAAGATGTTTCCGAGGAGGGCATCATCGCGGCGGAGGTCGACGCCAGCTGACGTGTCGGTGACCAGCGATGAAGAGGAATGCGGTGGATAGGGGAGCCTCCCGGTTAGGTGACGTGTTCCCGATGAGGATGGATTCTGGACCCTGCCCTCTGAAAGGTAGTTCAAGGGGCAAAAGCGGTGGGCGGGGTGGGGCCAGCGGGGGGTTTAACGTCAGGGTTGCAGAGAGGGATACTTAGTCTGTCTGAAGTCTAGGGGCAGATAGTGGTCCTGGATGTGAACGTTCTGGCCTCTGTCTGTGTCTGTCACTTGTGTTATCTGTACTCTTTCTTGTATATGGTGCCTTATGGCAAGTCTCTACGTTCTGCCCCACGGGCTCTCTGCACTTGGCACATACCTCGGCAAGCATCCATAGGGTGTGTAACGCCTGGCCACTTCAGAATAAAGCCCATCAAGCGCTTATCTCGTGATCAGAGCTTAAAGCGTGTTTTGCATCACAGATGTTTCCACAGGGTTGCCTTTGCAGAGATGGTCTGGGCCAGACTGACAGCTCTGCTCTTGGAAGATCATCTTCCACAGAGATTCCATAGCATGTTTCATCCTTAGGGGCTTGGGTCTTAAAGCCTGGTTTCTCACACATCCATTGTTCTGGTGTTGTATTGCATTGCTGCAGTCTGTATTGGTTTTGACTACCATCTGAGACCATCTTGTTTTGTAGTGCTTTGTGTTGTATTGCATTGTGTAAGGCTCTGATAACAAGTGAATGTCGCAGACATCCATCTTGACCCAAGCAGGGATAAACTGATAACGGGGGAATGTGGCAGACATCCGTCTCGGCCAAGGACAGAACCTGCAGAGGCAGGATAACGTCTTGTGAGCCCCTTCCCCTATTCCTGAAACACGTAGACAAAAGACCATCTGTGTCCTGTGCATGCGTGCCTGTGAAAGGCCATCACTCAGTCAACCCTGAAGTGGGGGTCAGTGAGACCCCCAAGACACCCACAACCCACCAACTTATTTCTGGAACATTCCTGAGCACATGCTGTGCCTGCTCAGTGATGACAGACCCCTGCCTGTGCGGAGCATTTTGGGTTATAAAAAGGGGAAACAAGTTTTCGGTGTGCACCCCCCACCTGAGGACTACAACTACAAGCAGAGAACATCGCTGGATCCAAGGGTGGTGATATCTTTTCTCTCTCTCTCTCTCTTTCTCTCTCTCTTTCTTTTCCTGTCTATCACTCTGTCTCTAACTTCATTTTCAGCACATTAGGGTAATATCATCACAAGTTTTGCTAAGCAATTACCTTTTGTAGTTCTGCTAAGTTCTAAGTATTGTTATAACTTTTGCCAAGCCACTATCTTTTGTAGTTCTGCTAAGTTCTAAGTAAATTTGTGATTTGTTTGAACCTCTAGAGTAATTCTTGTTACTCCTGATTACTGCGCAGAGAATTAAAAAGTTAACCTCACCCTCATCCACTGAGTGGGATGGGACATTAAATTGGCATCATGGACAGGATTCTCTGTGAGAAGCGGTAAAGAGGTTCCCTAAAGGGGATATCAGCCAGACTGCTGAAGAAAGGAGAACTGATAATTGGTTGAAGCTGAAATCTCCGACAGTAGGTCACAGCAACCCGGGATAAGCCTGATCTTGACTGCTCCCCGCTGTTGGATTTGTTAAAGAGCTATAAAGCTTGCCCGACCCCGAAAGGGCATAGCTGGGCAGACGGACACTGGCAGTCCCCGACAACTGTAGCGGAACAGATAAGAGACTTGGCAAAAGGAAACAAGTTTAAGCCTGGAAAGGGAAAGGCTGTGGTTTGTGGTGTCTTGGGAGCTGCATTGATAGCTGCCCAGAAGGACAAATGCATTGTCACACAAGGTGAGCGGGAGGCAAATGAGTCCCTTCAGGAACTGGTTAGAAAACTACAGGCAGAATTGGAAATGGAACAGGTGAAACGGCAACTAGCTGGAAAAGTGTTAGCGGATGAGAAAAGACTCACAGAAAACTTGAAGCCTGTGAGATGCTTTTGTGAGGGAAAGAGAGCTGAAGTTGCAGCTCCCTGGGGACCTTGACAGTGAACCAGGATTTTCTAGCTTATCAAAGAAGCCGACCCCCATTGCGAGGAAGGTTGCCCCTCACTACCCATGGGAGGAGCTGAGGACGGTGACAGAACCTGACCCTACGCCCAAGCTCCGGCCACTTATTAAAACTGAAGTCGTAATTGATGACGAAGATGCAGAACCCGCCGTTACCACTAAGGAGATACCTTATACTGTTACTGAATTGGCAAAACTACAGGAAAAAAATATAGTAGGCAGGCTAAGGAAACTGAGACTGAATATGTGTGGAGGGTCTCCCTGACAGGCAGAGACAGAATAAGGCTTTCAGAGGAAGAGGCTCAGGGATATTGGGGTCCCGGTGTATTTTTGACCGTAGATGACGAGCGGGAACCTTGGTCCCTGACCCAGAGGGTGGCATATTGGGCCAGAGGGTTAGACCCATTGGAGAGAGGAGATCCTATTGCCATCCCCACCCCTGGAGTAAGCCAGCTTACAGAGAGTGTACAGATGGCGGCTTGCCTCCAACTAATGCATGACAGGCGCCTAGCTCCCCGCCAACCTTCCCCGATGCTGTTGTTTGCCAATCCGGATAGGATGACTCCCTTGATTAGAGGGTTACCTGATTCACTGAAGATTGATGCTGTGCAAATCCAAGACCGACTAAGAGCCACTGTAGCCATGGGACCTCAGGGCAGACCGGGTCTTACCTGGGGGGGGAAATTGCACGGGAATTGATCAGTTATGGCTGGTGTGTGGGGTACGTTGGGAAGAAGGGGAAGGCACAAGAAGCGGTCCTTAGGACCAAGACGGAGGAGAAAATGCTCTGCCCCTGAGATGGGACCCTTGTGGGGGGGGCCCTCAAGAAATCGATTGTGGAAGGAAGGTCTAGATACCTCAGAGGTCTCTGTACCTCAGAGATCAGCTGCTCCCACAGCTCCCGTGGGGGGGCCCACCAGCCCTCCAAAGTCAGGAAACTTCTTGCGCTGTCCCCAGTGAGTGAGCCGGGGGACGACCAGTGGCTATATTTTAGAAGGCTCACTGAAAATGAGCAGCGGGACCTACTCGTAACCTTTCCCCTTGGTCTCGTTAAGACTCCGGTCACTTTTCTAGTAGACACAGGGGCCCAAATGTCTGCTTTAATGCTGATACCGCAGGCTGGAGTGGGATTGTCCCTGATACAAAACAGATATGGGTTACCGATGTGTTCGGATATTCCAAACCCCAACCTACAGCCCGAGTAAAGTGCTGGCTGCCAGGAGACTCCACCCCCACCGAGACCACTATGGTATTGGGAGTGCTTCCTACGAATATTCTGGGATTGGATTTATTGAAAGGGAAGTCCTGGATGGACTCGGCAGGGAGGGAGCGGAAGTTCAGATTGCATGGAGCCCTAGTCAACAGCTTTCATTCCTGGCACTTACCCTTTGGGAGAAGTTGCTGGATAATTCCAATTTTGGAGCTGGGCCCTGTGAAGAGTGCAAGTGAATGTTGTATCCCTTACATGTCTAACCATGCGGAGAGCCCCAGTGTTGGTGTGACTGTGAAAGGGTGCCATGGCATAGTGAGGGCACTCAGCTGCTTACAGTCCTGCACTTACCCTTTGGGAGAAGTCTCTGGATTATTTCAATTTTGGACCTGGGCACTGTGAAACATGTGGTAGTGAATCTGTTACATGGCTACACAAGCTCAGAGCCCTGCTCCTTGTGGTACTGTGAAAGGGTACGGAGGGAAGGTGCGGGCCATCAGCAGCTTTCAGTCCTGGCGCTTACCCTTTGAGACAACTTGCAGTATTATTTCAGTTTTGGAGCTGAGCTTGGTGAAGACTAGGAGTGAATGGTGTATCCCTTACAGGTCTAACCATGCCGAGAGCCCCAGTGTTGGTGTAGCTGTGACAGGGAACGAAGGGAAGGTGAGGACCTTCAACAGCTTTCACTTCAGGCAGTTACCCTGTGGGAGAACTTGCTGGAAAATTCAATTTTGGAGCTGGGCTCTGTGAAACGTGATAGAGTGAATAACTGCGACATGGTTAGACAAGCATGGGGCCTTGTCCTTGTGGGACTGTGAAAAGGGTGCCAAGGGAAGGCGAGGGTCAGTAACACCTTTCTGTCCTGGCACCTTCTGAGTGGGAGCAGTCGCTGGACGTTTTCAACTTTGGAGCTGGGCGCTGGGCAAGTGTTACCGAGAGCGAGTGGAGACTTAGCCGTCCAGGAATGGAAAGCCACTCGGTCTTGGTGGGACTTTGAATGGGCTGCCCAGGGAAGGGGACGGCCAGCAATAGCTTTCAGTCCTGACACTTAGCTTCTGGGAGAACTCGCTGGGTAATTGCAAGTTTGGCACCAGGCTCTGTGAAACATGATAGAGTGAGTATCTGTTACGTGGCTAGATGCACGCAGATCCCTGGTCCTTGTGGTACTGTGAAAGGGGTGCTAAGGGAAGGTGAGGTCCAGCAACAGCTGTTTATTTGTGTAACTTATTGTTTATTCATTAAAGAAACAATAATTTAATCCACTATACATTTATACATAGGACTGTCAAGGGCTCGAATGACTGTCAGGGTTTTAATACAATATGATTCTAAAACGATAATATTCAAAGGAAAGAAGGAACATGTTTTCAAACCAACTTATAGTGCAAATCAAATAGTGAAGAGGAAAACGATGGACTCTGCCAGAACACACAATAACTTTTTACCATCTCTCCTGCCTTGCCCTGGAGAAAACGAGAAACAGCTGCCTGGCTGCCTCCTCCACGCCTGCCAGCAGCCCTTTGTGCCCGCTTCAGGTGTGGTGCTGGAGAGCCAGCTCTGAGAGTGCAGCTTCAGGAAAAGAGACGACATCTGTCTGCTGCTGCGTAACGCTCATCGTCCCTTCTTGGCTTAGCGTCCATGCAAAGGGCTATTGTGAAACACTCACTATCTAAGCAACCAAAACACAAGCAGGCACACTGGTTTGTGTAAGAGCTTTGCTTTCATTAGGGGAAAAGGGGGGCATTTCTAGTCATATTTCACCGAGTGAGGTACAACAGGAGACTAAAGGAACGCATGCTTGCGCGTAGAAACTGTTTCATGTATAAAAGGTCTCAATGCTAAATCAGACTGGTAAAAAATTATCCTTGAAAAATATTCTATTGGGAAAGTTCAAAAAAGGGAAAAGAGACAGCCATATTCATAACTAAACTGCACGGTACATATGCACCGAGCACGCTATGAAACTGAAATACCTGAAAGCAACCAAATCAGACTGATCACATTTAAATTTCTTAAAGAAAACTTGAGGTGGTCAAGAAATGAGTACAACGATTCAGGATTCCCACCCCCTAAATGCTCCTGAATGCATCTTTCTAACTCGGATTCCTGAAGGCAAATACACCTTTCTTTCCTCAGATTGCTCTCAGATTCCTTCAGCTTTGTTTTCAAATGCTGTACTGTAACTTCTTTCTGCTGCAGAGCCGTCAAATACTGCTATGGACTTTCTGCTGTGATTGGCACCACAAGAAATGTTTCTCCCTGATCGTCTGAAAAGGAAAAAAACCAAACCATCACATCACTCCTACAGTTCTTCAGTCCTGGCAAAGCATTTCATAGACTGATACAAAGCTTGACCCATGTGGGGCCCCTCAGTGTCTGCACAAGTGACTCCCTCTGGCAAATCAAAGCACTTGAGACAACGGCCAATTTGTGGCTATAGTGCAAAATTTACTACTGATCGTACTTGGTTTCAGTGCCATTACATCAAATGAGACTCTAAAATACCTCGCCATCCCCTCACCCAAACAGGTGGTGTGCCCAAGAGTAGGCAGCCGGGCTGTAGACACGGCCAGGTGAGGTCATGTACGGACCGAGTTCACCTCCACAGGTGAGTTATGAAGCTGCGCACCCTGAAACCTAGATTCATTGTACCTAGCTTTAGGTGTCTATCTGACATGCTGGGCTGTTGAGTTGCCTGAGACAGAAGGAGAGAGAGGGAAAGAGCAGCAGCGCAGTGGCAATTTCTTCTCTGCAATATGTGTCGCATGCTCTGGCAGGTATCGTTTCTCTTTCCTGTACAGAAAACTGCACAGGGAGGTGCCTAAGGCTGGGCAGGGTGAATTTTCACCCAAGTGTCTAATATTTTCCCTTCTAGGAAAGAACCGGGAAATCCACATGAGAACTGATGGCATGAGACCACATGACGGAGCCTGCCTTGGAGTGAAAACCAACTACAGAGGGCTTTGACTAAAAGTAACCTTGAATTTGACAGTGCTGAAACAACAGTGCTTTTACACGGGATGGAGCACCCTGCTGACTGTCGAGCCACCAACAGGCGGAATCACACCTGTGCTGAGGAGCAAGATGACCTGCTCGGCAGCCCAGGCAGCTGACGCCACATTACAGTGCAGAGAAGGTAAGCCAGTGCGCTGAACACCGGGATGCTGGAGTAAAGACTCGCCTCATCACTGGGCTGCTGTCGCTTCCTTTGCATGAGCCCGAGTTGCTGCTGCTGCTGGCTGAAGCAGCCCCGTAATTCTGACGGGTGGCAGCAGGACGCAGCTGGTTTTTGCACAGCGGTGACAAAGGGTCCTTTTCACAGGAAGCAGGTGGGCTGGCTCTGGACCTGTCGGATAAGGATCCATTATTGCCACCATAAGGGCCATGGCTGGAGGGGAACCAAACCAGTTAAAAGTGTATTTTTTTTCCTTTCCCACTCTTTATTAAGAAAGATGCCCATGCGTGGAGGTTTGCTGTAAGACTGCCTTTGTTCTCCTCAGCAAGCAGCCTGAGGGATCACAGCGTGCAGTGAACATAGGTTTTCTTTGAGCCACTGTTCTTTTCTGCCTTTGGCATACTGGGTGCTTCAGCTGCCGTTGTCAGCTATTCATTTGCTTAGATACAGCTGGAACCCCACTGCGAACAGGCAGGAATGGTATTAAAATAGACAAAAGCACAACCTCATCTTTCTTCCTTCCAGTTTCCCTCATACCTGCCTACCTTTCCTTTCCCACTCTTTAATAAATGATCCGTCACCTGTGTGCCTGAAAGCAATTGGCATCTGCGCTGCCTGGCAGCTGCCAAAGGGCTGGGGCGCTCTGAGGACAGCTTCTCGAGGCGCGTTCCTTGCTCGCTCACTTGGTTTGCCTTCCTGCACTACTGCGCTGCTACCTTCATCCTCTCATGGAAGTTGTTCTTCTAAACTGGAATGAAGGGGCTGGGTTCAAAAAAATACAGAAAAAGTCAAATCCAGCCAGCAAAACAGAAGCCTTGAGCATAAAAATTTAAATACCACAGAATTATGAAGCAAAATCTCAAAATTTGTCTGACTTGATTTGCTCCCATCTCTGAAAATGGAACAGTTCATAAGGAGGAGATGGTTGGGTGGCTGCTGCAAACCTTCACCACACCGCTGCGGTTTGGGTGATTTTACAACTATTTTACAATGAAGTGCAGGACTGTGGTTTGTGACAACATGGCAATGTTTCATAGCGAGTTAAGTCAAAGAGTGAAAAGAGAACATATTGCAAAGGAGACATCTCGTTCCAGTTGGTGCAGTGCAGCATCAACTCGTGTGTGAGGCAGAATTTGCACAGACTGTCCGTAACACAGCAATGCATTTGAAGGAGCATTATTACAGAGGACTTCTGTCCAATTACCTCGCTCAGTATGCTCCAATATAAAGTTAGATTTAAATGCACAATAATATATGAATCGATAGATATAACCTTACTGCAAGTCAGGTGATTTTAGGGCTTCGTATAATACTTAGTATTGGTTTTTTCCCCCAGGCAGTACCTTCACTTGTTAGGCTTAATCTAGAGAGCGCTTAAGTAATGTTTACTTTTCTAACAGTCTCCCCACACAGATAGGAAGCTGCTCATTAAGCATCGTTCTGCAGATCTCTCTACACTGGGGCACACTGTGACCTCAGAGGTGTCTGTGTGACTTAAGCATAAGGGTGTCCCGCTGCTGGTCCCAGTCTGCCTGCCAGCTCTTCCACGAAGGACAGGAAACCAGTCCTGCCAACGGGAACTCTTTCCACCTACTCCAAAAAATTTAACCAGTGGGGATTGCGTGGGCAGAGCACAATGTGCTTTTTTTTCCCCTATCTTGCATTACAGTTCTCGTCAGTGTAAAAGTGCTGCCTGAGAGCACAGCGTTACCCAAATTGTTTGAAAACTCACAGTACTGATATTGTCTGTCTTAGCTGCAAGGCCTTACGGAGTGGTGTGCCTGCACTAGCAAGGCTTGCACCATTCAGGAAACATTGCTTTGCTTACTTGCGAGAAAAAAGGGATCTTTTGCTCCCAGCAGCAGACATATGGACTTCAGGTGCTGAAATAGTGGCCATGCTGCCTGAAGAGCTAAAATCAGCTTTGCTCCCTGGAAAGGAAAAGGGGAGAGTAAAAACACGATGGAAATTATAACTCAAAATAACAGTTTTCAAAATAACAATGAATCACAAGCATCCTTCCTTTGTCTGTCCTGTCTGAATTTTAGGCGTTGCATGAATTTTCAAACATCCCTGAGGACAAGCGGTGGGTTTGTTCCAGATTTGCAACAGTTCTTCAGAACTGGCACTTCAACAAGAGCAGAAGAACACTGGAACACAAAACCCTCATGCTACAGAAGCCGTTTTAGGACGTGGCTGGGAACGTTTGTTGTGACAACCTGTTTGCTTTCTCACAGCCATCAATACGTGAAGGAGGCTGCTCACGTGGCTCCTTCAGGAGCACAGTGATTAGGAGCACACAGCTGTAACTGTAGATTCCTCTTGCTTTAAACCATGTGAAAACATGACGCGCTGGGAGGAAAGCTGCTTCTCTTTAGGTTTCTGAGATGATCTACACTTATGTGACTGTGTCTACAAATGTGTATAGGCTAACAGGGCCTATGTACATGTGTATACATACAGACATAGGCAGGTTGTCATGGGACACAGAGGCATAGCAAGGCAGTTACAATAGCCTTAAAATAATCCAATAATCATGCATGGTGCGCAAGTGCTTCTCGGCTGTTAAGCCATCTATCGGAGTACTGACTTTCTACGGATCACAGCTTTATTTCCCAAGCTCTGGCATATATAAGGACAACTGCTCTCATTTTGCTAAGGCCAGTAGTAGGTAGATGTACTAAGAAAGTCTCATCATCTGGAAAGCATCCTAACTTTAGGGTGGGTTTTTTCCAGTCTGTCACTCAAATGGCAAATGCCCCAAGCCAGAGCCAGGTCTCACGCTGCAGAGCCACAATAGCGTACGATGACTTTATCTGAGGGGATGGAAATAACTTTCCAACACCCTTTACACAGCTGGTCAGGGGGAGCATCTCTCACCTGAGAATTTCCGGGCACCGTCCCAGGCACAGACACCCCCGTCGGCGGCTGCAGACTTACCACGAACCCCATTTTTGCTGTCTTTTCCGTGAGGGGGGGATGCAGCTGCAGCTACCAGCATCCCCACCGGGGAACCATCAGGTGCACAACCTCTCTTAAACTTGGCAGAGCTGATGGCGATGTGCATGTCTTGCACCCCTGAGCACCCTGGGCTGGGAAAAGGCCTCGTCGGAGCACGTCTTCACAGCCTTAAAGAGGACGAGACTTCCAGCAACCATCCTCACCATTCGGCAACTCTTAGCAACCCGTCTTAGGATTAGACGTGTTCGGATTTAGCTTCATTGCTCTTCAAACCTTTAACTCACAGCTACATCTCCAGTTCCAATCCTTAACAGCATAAGCAGCGTATTTCCCAGAAACACTAATGCTGCTTCTTTTCCTTTTAACATGGGCTTCTTCTAGCAAGATTGTTTTTGTACACCACAAGCAAACAAGGAAAAAACCCACGCTGCTCACGTGCATTGACAAACATAAGAAAAAGAAGCGGCAAAGAAACGTTGAAGTCTGCTTTAGCATTTCGGGCTTTTCTTCAGATAACGCCCTTAGAAACGACCCCTTTCAAGGGCAAAGTCTCCCAGGGGGAAACGTACTCAATTCACAGTGTCAGGCCCATAGCTGACTGTGGGTTTGGTTCCAGCCCCTGGCCTTTGGCTTACTACTCATTTGATTTACTATTACTATACATGAGACTCTCGCCTCGGACCCTCTGCAGCAAACCCCCAAATCAGTTATTTGCATAGCTCCACTTTGAACATCATAAGATGTCAGACATGAGGAAATAGGGGATGTAAAGGAAAACAGAAAAGGAAACAATCTATTGATTCTTGAGGAAACGTTGCTCAGAAAACCCTTCAAATCCCAGGATTCTCATCAGAAAGGCATTCATAACCTGGAGGAATTCCAAAAAAGGTCAACAATAATGATAACAACAGGATTACAGGGCACTGTTTATGAAGGGAACGCATTTTGTGTATTCTACGATAGAAAGAAATACTGGCAACACTGTTTATCCCGGGGAGGAGGAACACAGCTGGAAACCTGTAAAGAAAAGCACATAGCAGTAACACCACAGGATTCTGGCTGCCATGCATGTTATTTCATGACAAATCACGTGGAGCTAAAAGGTGACTTGGCTGGCACGGGTCTCACCCCATCCAGCAGCCCAGGCGCTCCCTGCAAAAGTGCCATCTCCGCATCCCTCGCTCGCTCAGATTTGCAGTTAGAGCCGTGGCGCTCTCATGGACCAAGCGCAAGGCTAAGCTCAAGGCTGCAGGCATCCCAAGGTGAGAATCTCCCTTTAACGGTGGGCTCCCCATTTTCTGTAAGCCTGGAGCAGTATCAGGACAATGCACGGGCCAGAGAGAGAGAGAGAAAGCAGTTATGGTGTGTGTGCTGGGAACTCGCCTTCAAACCCCCAATAAACCAGCTCCTGAATTAGACCAAGCGGAACAGCTTCCCTGGGAGCAGACTCCCTGCCTCCCCTCTACCTGCCCAGCAGCCTGCTATTAGGGCACTCTTCTCCTTTGTGCTCAAGGCCATCCTCCAGAAGAGGCAAACAGATCTAAATCTAAGTTTCTTTTCCATTTACTGAACTAAGTAACGTGTATCTCCTGTTATATCTTTTTCTTTTTTTTTTTTCCTTTGTGAGGAAGGAGAGAACTACCGAACTGCAGAAGACTTGTGCCCGAGACCCTGCACTGCAGGTGGGCTGTGCCACCAGCCCAGAGCTGAGCAGGTCATTATTTAGGACAGATGGGATTCAGGCTTTCGCCTTTTACTTGCCCATTCCTCCTTTGTAACTTGCTGACTTCTTTTTGGGATCCTCCATTTGCGCTGTGACGCCTGGCCGCTTGCTGCAGCCCGAGAGTCTTCTGAACAAAAGGAGATACATCTCCTGAGAGGCCAACCACTACTTGCCTACATCTCTACTAAGCAATACCAACAATCATTTTTTAGACAGGGGTGGATCATAAAATTTGTGACACAGAATGAAAAGATTGTTTTTGTAGGCCACTTTCATTTAACAGG
Source organism: Grus americana (assembly GCF_028858705.1). Lineage (NCBI taxonomy): Eukaryota > Metazoa > Chordata > Aves > Gruiformes > Gruidae > Grus > Grus americana. The sequence goes on along the minus strand of NC_072859.1, from coordinate 463,662 downwards.
AGCTTATAGATTTGGGTTCAAAAATACAAAACACTTGAAAGCCAAAAGACTCTTTGTAGCTGCTACTTTGCTTATTCTCCTTTGAAAGAAATACTTGGCTATTTGAACATGTTTCCCACATCAATTCCTCTAAATTTGTTTAAATTAAAACTTTAAATCTAAAATATACAAAAATCCAAACTAAAAAAAAAAAACCAGCGCTATGCTAATCATTTTTCCCTAACTTTTTAAGCATCTTTTGCTCAAAATACCTAAATTCTGATCATACCCAATATTGTCTCTCAAAAGTTATAGAGCACCTTTTTCACTTCAGTGCAATTTAATCAGCTTATGTCCTAATAATACTTCGCTCTCCTGACTCACAAAATTCACGGTGCAAAATGAGATACAGAATCTCCCTCTGCAATGCTAGGTGCCTTGGGCAGCGGTCCTCCGAAACAGGACAAACGGAGAGTGCCTAAGCTTATCAGGGGTGAACAGAAGAGGAAAAGGCATCTAATTAGACCCACTTGAGGATCCAAGTGTGATCTTCAAACACAAACTTTCTTCCGCAACTGAATATCTTAAGACTGACTTTTCTTTCTGTTAAACAAAACTAAACCAAACCAAAAAAACCAAAACGAGAGATAAATACAGGAGACAGAGACTGCGCTTGGCCTCAAGAAGGGCTAACAGCAGAGTTGTCAGAGACCTGAAGAGGAACACAAGAGACTGGAGTGCGATTCGTCTGACTAAACATGGATGTCTCTAATGCAGACACCCTTGTCCGAGCCAACCTTGGTCCCATCTGTAGGCAATGGAGAGTTAGTCAGTGTAACCAGTGAGTTCAAGGTCCTGTTCATCTCATCCTACAGTAAATGCTTATATAGTTGGTCAGAAAGACCGCGCACTAGATTCCCTGATTTTCTTCATTATATCTCCTTTAAAACAAAACAGGACCTTAGTCCACTTGGGCAGGCGCAGACGATTACAGCCACATTACAGATACACAGCTGAGGTCAGATAAATTACTGTCCATCTCCGCTCTATCCAATTTGACTCCAGACCATGACTTTGTGTCTCCCTCACCTCTGAAACAGCTCCCGTAACCCCCAGAAGAAGGGAAATGGCAGATTCACCTGTTCAAGCTGTTCCACCTCCTGTGAGCAATGGGACCAGTCACTGGGTCAGAACAAGAGAGCCAGTCGCCACCCGCAGCCCAGAGCTCCTGAAGGTCATCGAAGAAGACCTGTAGGTTCAAATTTCACCTCTTCTGACTCCAAATACTGAGGGATTGATGCCAGACAGGAGCTCCAATGGCATCTACCGGCTGCACTGGGTCTGTTGACCCAGCTGGGAGGAACCGTTCAAAAACTGCTGCAGGGACCCAGACATTCTGAAGCATGTGGGGCGTGGGGGGGCGGGGGGGCGGCTGTGCTATGCAAATGACGAACCCCCCCCAACAGCCGCTTCCACCCCACCGCCACCCACCAGCCCTCACAGCGCTGGTCGCCTTCCAGACCTCACAGCACCCACTGCTACAACACACCAAACCTTCGCAGGGTGACGCCCCTCCATGCTCAACTCTAGGACGCAAGCTGTGAGGAGAGCATCGGCTTGAACCTGGACACGGCATCCTCGCTCCTGGAGGGCGAGATGTGCAAGTTCACCTTCCTCTGAAAGGGGGAAAAATAACAGTAGAAACCCTCAACCTGAAACAACAATAGCTTCAACTCATTTAAACCAGACACACAACAGGGTTCCGTCATCCGAGTTTTTAAGAACAAAAATACACGCTTTAGACAATTACGACTAATTGGGAGAAATCACACTAGGTAATCTGAATGCCACTTTCAAGAGGGTTAATATTTAAGCAAGCTGGGAGGGGATTTTGTCAGCCAGGAATCCATCAGCAAGAGCTTGAATCTTTAAGGGAACCAAGTTTTCTAACATGGAATGGCTATTTTTAGCTATAAAACCATTTACTCTAAGCAGGAGAAGGTTAGTCCCTGTATACTACCACTCAGCTATTCACACACAGCTCCCTTTTTAAAAAAAAACAACCCCCAAACCCAAGTGCCACTAAGGAGTATTTCGGGTGGAAGGCAAAGGTGGGTAATCCTTCCAGAAGTATAGGCAGCTCAAAGCAATTGTCCTCCTGTCCCACGGAGAGCATCCCAAAAGAAGACTGAGGTCCCCACCACAGCCCAAAGCAAAACATGATGCTGTGGGCAAATCCCAGTCCTCAGCACTTGAATGGTTTCAGAGAAAAAAAAATGGACAAGAACAAGAGCCCCACTTGAGGCTCCACAAAGCCGGACTTAACACACAGCGTGGGAAACCACAGCCAGTAGATGAACTCAAAGCTCAGCTCTCACAGCGTCAGTGCTGAGAGCAGCTTCCTATGGCCAAGCGCAGGGATGGAGAAAGAGCTTGTCAAGAGCAACAAGTCCTTTCCAAGGGCTCCACACAGCTGGCACCATGGGAGGGTGCCTTAAGCAAGCTGCTTGTCAGGGACAAGGTCCAGAGGAGGCTCTTCCATAAATGCCTTCTCAAGTCGAGTTCCTTGAAACATGACCTTGCTGCTCGCTCTCTTCCCCTGCGAGGTGAACTAGCTGCTCAGGCCATCTCCATTTTCCAGAGAGTCCAAGTCCAGCAGTTTGTAAGCGTGCCAGTCCTGATGCCTCTCCTGGATGGACCCTTCCCCTGACTCCAGCCCTGAGTCTCCTCAGCTCGCCAGCTCTGCCTCTGTGCTGCAGAAGACCTTTCCTCAGACGCAGTCCACCCCAGGAGAAAACACAGAACCCCAAACCGGGAAGGCATTTGGGTGAGCGCTTCCAGCAGCCCGGCATCCCCTCACATCCATTGTCCCTGGCACGGAGGAGGCAAGCGCAGACCTCAGCTCACCAGGCAGGAGTGGCGAGGAGATGCAGCCTGAAATCTCAGCCCACGGCAGTGTGAGAAATTCTTTGACCAAACAATGATTAGCTTTGAATTTAAGAGGGCCTATGAGTAATCAATGTGTACGGAGAAGATATCCACCCTTGAGAACAGAAACATCCCGGCAGATTGCCCAAAACAGCGTTGATAAGGAAGAACAGCTTGCCGGACAAGAGAGTTGGGAAACGTCCAAGAGAAGAACTGTCCTCAAAGGCTTGTGACCATAACAGGGACAAAGGAGTGGGGGGCTAACTCCCCAAACGACCACCTGCGACCACCCTAACCCCGCGCACGCAGAGTGCAGTTTTGCAACGCCAGCATTATGTAAATGCAGTAGATAGGCGGAGAGGTGAGACTTCTCGAAATGTCTGAATATTCCATGTCTTAAGGTATATAAAGGATGAACGTTTGTTTTAGGGTATGCACGACAGCGAGCTATCCCCGTGCATCTGGCCACCAAATAAAGCAATGCCTGCTTTACTAATACTAAAACGGAGTATTGGAGAGTTTTATTATCCCATATTCAGTGACAGCAGGGGCTGGACCAGGCGGCCTGTCGAGGTCCCTTC
>NC_072859.1:408006-460161 GCF_028858705.1 Grus americana | reverse complement strand
AGGAGGAGGATGAACATGCACAGGTGGAGGAGGAGGGAGGAGGAAGAACAGGTGGAGGAGCAACTGGATGAAGACAAAAAAGGAGGACAAAGAACAGGAGGAGGAGGAAGAACCGTAGGAGAACAGTATGAAGAACATGAGAAAGAACAAGGACGATCAGGAAGAACAAGGGCAGGAAGAGGAGGAGTACAAGGAGGAACATAAAAAGGAAAAGAAGGAAGGACAAGGAAAAGGAGGAACAAGAACAGGAGGAAGATGAGAAAGAAAATGGAGGAAGAGAATGAATAGGGGGAGAAACAGGAGGAGGAAGAAGAGCAGGAGGACAAACAAAGAGAAAGAGAAGAAGAAGGGGGAGGAGGAAGAACAGGAAGAGGAGGAAGAAGAGGAAGAACTGGAAGAACAGGAGGATGAAGAATATGAGGAAGAGAGGAAAGAAGAGGAGGTGGAAGAAGAACAGGATAAGGAGGAGGAGGAGGAGAATAAAGAAAAAAACAAGGAGGAAGAAATAAAGGAGAAAGGAAAGGAGGAGGAGGTTGAGGAGGAACAAGAACAGGAGGAGGAAGAGGAAGAACAGGAGATGGAAGAACAGGAGGCAGAGGACAAACTGCAGGAGGAGGAGGAGAAAAAGGAGGAGGGAGAAGAGGAGGAGGAAGAGCATGAGGAAGAACAGGAGTAGGAGGAGGAGGAAGAACAGGAGGAGGAGGATGAAGAACCAGAGGAGGAGGAGGAAAAGTAGGAAGAACAGGAAAGAGGAATAGGAGGAGGAGGAAACACCTCCAAATTCACTCTAGAGTGTCAGCACACCACAGTTATTGGATGGAGTGCATGCTACATCCATTTGTCCAAGAGGATTCACTAAACCCAAGCCTACTGGTGAAGCTGTTACTCACAGGAGTCGTTCCATGTTGTGGCTATCACTCCTCTTGGGAACAGACAGGAAAGCTCTGGATGACAAAGGCTGTCAGGATGCGCTCCAGAAGCAGAAGACCAATGCAAGAAGATCCCCATCACCTAATCGCATAGAAATAATTCTAGCTCAATGAAATGACTATTGAAAATGAACACACAGAAGAGCATCCGCCATTAAAACTCTTTCAGCAGTAGTTTTAACTGCTGCAGGCTGATGACTTTACCATCACTGTCACAGGACCCCAAAAGAAATAATAACTGGTAAACAGTAACTCTACCCATAGCCCATATCTATCTAGCCTTCAAAGGTAGAAAAGCTCAGCCTACAGCTCTGGAGGTCTACACCAGCCTACACTTATATCCTATGGCTACTTTCTGGATGGTCTGTCCAGAAAGTCAGATCATAATTACCTTTGAAAGAGGATGGAACTGGCAGGGTGGGGGGGGGGAGGCAGGTGGAGAAAGAAAGGGAGAAAGGGAGAAAGGGAGTGCTGGAAAAAAGGGAAAGAATAGGCACACAATTTAAAAAAAAAAATGAACCAAGTTATTCTGAAGGGCAGCTCAGCCTAACTCACTTTCCCCAGCAAAAAGCTGTGCAGCTTGGAGGGAAACAAGCCTGACTTTGGTGCTGGGATGCACACATGTATCAGAGTTCAGATCTGAAACAGCAGCAAAAGCCTGACATGGCTCCTTTTCACTTTCCTCATACCCATGTGTGTGCTGTGACTTCTTCATTTCCCTGAAGTCCTCCCAGGCTAACAGGGAAGTGGCTTCTGTTCAGTCTATGTGCTATGAAGAGAAACGCTTTTGACCACTAAGGGGGCAGCAAACAACTGCATTTGCAGAAGCAAAGCTGCACCTTGGCTTTGGAGATACCCACAGCTCCACTAAGACCCAGGAGCCCCTGGCACCCTGGCATTTGCTTGGTCCTGAAGCCTTGTGGAGCCTGCCAGCACTGGGGAGCCCCAGGGACAGAAGCAAAGGACACTGGTAAACCCCCACGGGATGAGTGATGAGGGCTCTGTTCTTCCTTCTGGCCACAAGAGGATGCCCTGGTCCATGCCAGGACAGGGCATCTCTCCTCCTCATCACCTGGGGGAAGGCGAGGCCTGAGGAAGGCCCTGGGTGCTGGGCTCAGCACAGGCGGTGTGACCGGGAGCGGGGTCCCGTCTCCTGCCAGGTGCTGGCCTGGCTGATGCGAGCTGCTCCCATCATGCAGCTCCACCTGCCCAGGGCTGTGGCTGACAGCACACGCAGACCTGCACTTTTGGCAGGATTGCGGATCCAGAGCAAATCCAGGGAAGCTCCCCTCCTGTCCTGTCCCTTCCCCTTCGTCCTCCCTTCCCCTTCCGTCCTCCTCTCCTCTCCCCTTCCCTGCCCTGCCCTGCCCTCCCCCCTTGCCCTTCCCCTCCCTGAGAAGGCCCAGACCTTATGAGAGCACTTAGGGATGGCAGAGCTGTGCACACACCTTGCTCTGCTGAGAGAACAGCTCCAGGTGAAATGGCCCTTCTCAAAGGCCATCCCTCTGCAGGCCCAGTGTCCCGGCTGGTGGAGGAACAGCTGTGGTACACAGGAGCAAGGGGCACACGGCACCTCCCTGAGGAAAGGCCAGGGCTGCCTCTGCCCGCCCAGTACCAGCCACCCCATTGGCCACAGCTGAGCCAATCAGCAGAGTTGGAGGAGGCCTGTCAGTCACAGCCAGCTGGGGTGGGGCTGGAGGGGGCAGAGACCAAGCAGCCTGAGGAGAAATGGGTGAGAGATGGGCCAGGACCAGGGCCAGAGCCAGGGCCACAGCCACAGCCAGGGCCAGAACCAGGGGTGCTGCAGGAGCAAGAGGTATCTCCCAGTGTGGATGGGCCTGGGGGGAGGGACCTGGAGCCATCATCACCCACATACCCCAATTCACCAGCCCTGGGCCCGAGTGCTTTTGGTTCTCGTTCCTGTGTCCTGCTCTCTGTCTCTCTTTCCCTCTCCCTTTCCCTCTCCCCTTCCTTTTTCCTCTCATCCTTTTGCCTCTGTCTCTCACCCCGCCTGTGTCGGTCTGTCCCTCTGTCCTTCCTCCTGCTCTCCTCTGCTTTCTGTGTCCCTGTGTCCTGCTGATCATCATCATGTTCCTGGCCTCACTCTGCCCTCTTCCCCTCCATCCCCTTCTCCCTGTCCCTCCGCCCGTTCCTCACCAGAGGTTTCCCTTCTCCATTCCCTGCAAATCTCTCCTTGTTCCTACCATCCCTCTGTCCTGTTCCTTTCCCTCCCCTGCCACTCCACCACCCTGTCCCACCTCTCTCTGCTGTTCTGTCCCTATCTCTTTCTCCTCGTCCCTGCTCACCCTGGGCTCCAGGAGTGGGGCAGGGGCAGCCCCAGGGAAGCAGCCATGGGGACTGTGAGGGGGCAGAGCTGGGCCAGGGGACAGTGTTCCTGCAGGGTGAGGCAGCAGGAAAGAGGCGCCCCACAGCATGCTGAGTACCGCAGTCCTGGAGCATAGGGGTGCTGGTCAGCCATGCCTTCGGAAAGCAGGAATTAAGGATGTACAATGTAACTAGATGTATGTGTCTCTTAAGGAACTTGATCCAATTTCATGCTCTCAAGACGAATAGGTGCAATAGTCAGGGAATGAGATTTTCATAAGAGAGCCCCTGGGGTGTCCCTTTGTGGGGGTGCCTGAGAGGTACTTGTGAGGGTTGCTTGTAGTGGGGTGGGGGGTGCAGGTACTGGGGGCAATGGTAGCAGAATGAGGTGGTGCTGCTGTGCCTGGGGATGCTGGTACCAGCCTGAGGTGGGGGAGCAGGGTGGGCGAGGTTCCCCAGGCTGGGAAGGGGGCAGTGCTGTTTGTTCACCTCCATTTGAGCTGAAGGCCTGTGCTATAACCTTGGCCAAAGGAGAACTGCAGTTTCTGGGTGTGTTTGTCATGCTGCAGTGCTTTGCCCCAACTGTCAAGCCGTTGGTCAGTCCTGGAAACCCTCAGCTGAACAGTCCAAAAGCAGTGAGGGCCTGAGTGCATTCTGGTTTGGCTCACTGTAACTTGTGTGTCAGTCTGCATCTGTCTTTGCTGGTTGCCTGTGTCTTTCTCTTTGAAGGGATGATCTTTGGGAGGTTCTGCAGCATGGACCTCCTCCCTCCATTGCCCCATTGCAGCATGCCTACATTTAATGCCTGCTGCTTCACACTCTTTCCTCTCAGAGCTGCAATCAGAACCTTCATTCAGAGGAGAGCTGTTCACCTCATGACTTCATGAAGAAAATCCAAGAGCAGAAGGAAGAACTGGGCCTGATGGTGGACCTGCCATCCAGAACTCGCTACTATGGGCCGGAGGTCAGCCTTGGCCTTGCTGTTGGAGAAGTGAAGCTCTATGACGTTCACATGCCACTTCCTGGGGAGCGCTGGTGGGGCTGTGCTGGGGGTCCATCCTGGGGGCAGGGAAGCGTCACAAGGCTGCTAGCGAGCATCCTTCCGTTCAGGGACTGCCAGTGCAAGGGGTATGTCAACAGTTAGTGAGAGCTGCGGGGAGCCTTCCCCTGTGCCGTGGCTCAGCCGGGCTCTGGGAGCGTCCTCAACAGATGCTCAGAGCCTGAAGGAGGCTGAAGAAGAGATGTTGGAGGGACCTGGAGCCCTGCAAGGTTTGGGCACGAGCTTGACAGGAGCTCCTGGGGTGCAGGGCATGCCACCGCAGCTAGCAGACCTCTGGCCTGGAGCTCGAGCGCTGTGACGCAGGAGATATGGAAAGGACGGGTCTCCTCTGAGCCTGCAGAGTGGTGGAGGGAAAAGGAGAAAATATTGTGGGGTCGAGGAGGAGCCTACATCTTTCCGTCCATGGGCAGCCCACCTGGCCTGTACCCGCCGCTGACGTGAGCTAATTATGGATGGGGCAGAAGAGGTTGGTGAGCCTGAGGGCAAAGGTGATGTTGGGGATGAGGAAGAAGGAGCAGCATTCCTGGCCAAAGCAGGTGGTGTTCTGCAAGGAGAGAGGATGCAGGTCGCCGCTGGGCTGTGTGAGGAGAGGTAGCCGTCAGGGTCTGGAGGGGCTTGGGGAGCCTTGCAGTGGCTGTTCCTGGTGGCGGGGGGTTGCCGTCAGCCCTGGCCCCCCCCAATTTGTACTGATGTGCCTGAGCCAGTGCAGGTCCTGTGCAAAGTGCTGCAGCTTCTTCCTCGTGAAGCAGCTGGTCTCCTGGGAAGAAGGGAGGCAGCATGGAGGGCAGATGGAGGGCTCCAGCCAGCTCTGGGTTAACGTCGGGCTTGGAAACAAGGGATGGATGCTTCAGGTGCCCCTTCCCCTCTTGCAGATCCCCTTTCCCTTTTATTTCTTTCTGGCTGTGGGGAATTTGGTCGTCCCTCCCACCGAGAGCTAATCCTCCCCTGGCTCACCTGCTGGAGGATGTGCTGGGCTTGTACAGGCAGCTCTGCTTCCAGTGGGGCCATAGTAGCCAGTGTCTTCTTCACCCGCTCCTGGGGAAGCCTAAGAAGAACAGAGCATACTTAGAGCACCGCACAGCAGGATGGGTGCCCCAGAGGTGCTGGGAGCAGGGTGTTTCAGTGCCATACATGTCCTGAGCTTCAAATTGGGTCTGGTTGCTGGAGGGCAGGTAAGAGGGAGCTGTCCCCAGCAGAGAAACCCCCTAGCAGGCAGCGAGATGAAATGCTGTGGGATGGCTCTGCTGGGAACGCTGAAATGCCCTGAGTGCTGCAGGGGGGCTTCTGATTTGCAGCAACAAATCTAATCACTAAAAGAGACCAATCCTCCCCGGATGGCATCTTTGCTGATGCTCCATCACCCCATCACTGGCTTTTTGGGGCCCTGGCTGGTGGGACCTGTAAGGCATGTGATGAAAACTCCTTTCCCTAACTATTTAATCAACCAGTCTTTATATTATGAAAGTGTATTAGCTTTGTTTGTATATATATATATATATACACACACACACAATGAGTTCACATGATACACTGTAATGTGATGAGGTAGTAGAGTTTTCCTGGAGACTTTGTGATGTGGTTTAGCCCCAGCCGGCAGCTGAGCACCACGCAGCTGCTCGCTTACTCCTCCCCTGGTGGGGTGGGGAGGAGAATGGAAAAAGAAAGGCAAAGCCTTGTGGGTTGGGGTAAGGACAGTTTACTGGGACAGCAAAGGGAGAGGGAAACAATCAACAACAGTACTGATAACAGATATTCACAATGGGTGATAACAGAAAGCAATTTACCGATCGATGACCGACCGGATGCTCAGCCCATCCTGGAGCCACGCTGAATCCGCCCCTCTGTGACTAGCCCCCTTTTATGGTGAGCGTGACGTCACATGGTATGGAATAGCCCCCCTGGCCAGCCTGGCTCACCTGTCCTGGCTCCTTGTGAAAATTAACTCTATCCTAGCCAAAACCAGGACACTTTGGTATTGTTTATGCTGAAGTAAAAGAAACTAAAGGACAGCCCAGCCCTAGAAAGAAGGACTTTGCTTCTGGGAAGCTTAGAGCTGTCCATGAAGGATAAAGAATACCCCGTGTCAACCAAGATAACACCAGCATCCTAGCCCCTCTGACACATCTTTGAAACCCTCCCAGCATCATCCAGCATCGTAGATCAATACTTCAGGGAGGACTGACTCCAGGGACATCTGGCTCAATAGACAATCAGCAAGAATGCTGCAAAACTAGAGTTGCTTTGCAGTTTGACTCTGATTAGTAATCGGTAGTGTGGGTTCTAGTCCTTAGTCGCCTTGTACCTGAATGATTGAAGAATATAAGAGCCTTATGTAATGACACATTTGGGGTGCACCAATTGGCTCGGACACTGCATGTGCATGGAAAAATATTTGCCCCTGTAATTCTATACTTTGCGACCTTGCCTCTCCCCTTGGCTGGCATGGGCCAGTTGTGAATTTTTTGTGCCATCAACTTGGGGCTCACCTGTGGGCTGGGGGTTTTGCCAGATGAGGTCCAGGCAGTGCCAGATGAGGCCGAAGAGGGGTTGGAGCAAGCTGGGCAGCCAGTGTAGTGCCAGCTCCGGGGTGTTGGCATGCAGGTGCCGTCCAGTGATGCCCGCCCGCTGCCCTGGCGTGAGCTCAGTTTTCTGCCCTCAGCCAGTCCCTGCCTGGCCCCCAGGGTGGCCGCGGCTCCTTCCCAGGGACAGACCCAGCTCACCAGCAGTGATGCTGGTGCTGGGTCAGCGATGACACTGGTACCGGCGCAGTGATTCCGGCACTGGGGCAGTGATGGAGGCCTCCACCCTCCTGGCGTTGATGCTCATCAGCGGGGTTTCACCCATGGGCGCCCGCAATGCAGAGTGATGGCCCACCTGCCCATTGCTCTCAGTGTCCATCCCCAGCCCAGCCTAGCCAATCACAGGGTGGGCAGGGGCTGTGTTAACGCCCTGCCCCCCCACCCCCCCACTGCACAAATGACTACAGGCAGAGAGGGGCTGCAAAGCGAAGACCCAACTCTTTTAATGAATGAAGCAAGGAAGAGGGATCTGGGAGAGGGCCGGGGTTGGAGCACTGCCTGCAGATGTCCTCTGCACGTAGGTGCTGTGAGGGACGGTGCTGGAGCGGCGGGTTATGGGTAGCTGTGCTTGTTGGCTATCTCCATGTCATTCTCCCTCTGCACAAAAAGCTGTAGCTGGTCCAGTGACATCTGCAGGGCCACCCGCTGCCGCTCCTCCTGTGCTAGCTTCTTCATGTGCTCCCACTCAGGCTGCTGCTCAGGTGTGATGGCACTGACTACTCCTGCTCGTCCAGCAGGGTGGGCACAGCCATGATCCCCCCCACCCACCCAGGGCCTAGGCGATAGCCCAGAGGCAGTGGGAGGGTGTGGCAGCTGTGGCAGCATGAACAGCTGCTGTGGCAGCCTGTCCTGTGGGGTTTGGCACCCCATGGGTGACAGGCACAGCCAACTCAGCTGCTTGGGTTTGGCAGCAGTGTCGGTGTGTGCCTTGTTGCTCGATGCCGGTGCTGTCTCCCTGCCATCAGCCGGGGGCTTGGAGGCAGCCAGCCTTGCACTTGGTCTCAGGGCCCCTGGTAGGGGATTGGGGACCCTGGGGTGCAGGTCAGGTGGTTTGCATACCAGGCCCACCGCCTTCCCTCTTTGGGCCAGTGGGTGGAAACTCTTGATGGCATTCAACAAGCGCGCCCTCAGGTCAGTGTGGGGCATCGCCAGGCCCCACAGCATTTTGGCCAGGACTTTTTTGTGCAGCAGCCTGTCCTGGGGTTGCATGTTGTGGGGATCCATGCTCCATGCCTTCTCAATCAGCAGGGGGTGGGGTTGGCAGGCGGGCAGTGGGCGCGAGGTGCTTTGCCCCCGCCCAGCATCCCCAGGGCATCTGGGGTGCTCGAGCACGAAGGTGGGCACATTGGTGTCCTCAGATACCCTGCACTTGCTGCCGCCTGCATGTTGCCTGCTGCTGCCCGCCTGCTGTCCACTTCCACCTGCTGCCATGCCTTTCTAGCTTCCCCTCCCCCAGGGTTTTTGAGTGTTTTGCCCCCCAGCACACCACTATCTTCTTCTTGGGTGGCAAGCTGTCCCACCGGGAGGTCTCTTGAGCCCTGGGGGTGCAAGCTGGCGTGGGGCACTTGGCCCGCTTGCCGCCTGCCTTGCCTGATCTGGGCACCACTCGCCATAAGGCAACGCCTGGTGGCAGCGGCAAGCAGGTCAAAACCACCTGGGGCTGCTTCCACAGAGCCTCCTCTACCAGTTGGGCCAGGCAGGGCAGATGACACTGGGGGGCAGTGAGGGGGCTGGCCAGAGGACTCAGCAGTGGGATCTGGAGGGCTCAGCAGGGGACTCTCTGGGGGACCTTTCAGGAAATCCTTCCAGGGACTCTCTGGAGGACTCCCTGGGGGACCCTTCTGAGACTTGCCCTCTGGGCAACCCTTCAGCGGGCTCTCTCTAGGGCTCTCCTTTGAAGTCTCCATAGGAGTGTCTCCTGAGAAGGCTCCCCAGGAATCTCTGGCAGCTAGGTGAGGAGGACCGCCTCTACCCTTGCCTACTTCCTCTTGGGGTCCAGCAAGGGAGGTGTTGCCACCCCCTGCCAGCAGGGATTGGTGTCCCCCAGCATCGCTGCTGCCACTCGGTCCTTGGGACAATTGCCTTCTGCCTTGTACTCCAAGAAGTTGGAGTTGCAGAAGGTGGTGCTGTCAGAAACGTCAGGGACATTGGCCATGTTGGGGACTATGATTGGTAATTGGTAGTGTGGGTGCATTAGTCAAGTCGCCTTGTACCTGAACAATTGAAACGTATAAGAATCCCGTGTAAAGGCACATTTGGGGTGCCTCAATTGGGCTGGGAAATAGTCTCTCTCTGAGACACCCCCGGACGCCCCCCTAACCCCCCCAAAACTCAGTCCCTCATTTTCTCTAGCAAATGCACTCTCCAAAACTTTATCCAGCTTCGTAACAGAAGAGTCATTAATAGGTGGTACCTCTACATAGGTGTTAGAAATGTCCTTTGTATCTTGGCATTCATCTGTAACATCTAGAGATGCAAGTTTTTTAAAAATACATTCAATGGCAGACTTTATAGAGGAAGCTTGTCCTAATTTCTCTTTGCTCTCAGGAGATCCTTTGATGTACAAAGTAATTTCTTTTGAAATCAGTTCAGGTTCTTTTGATCTTCTTGGTTTGTCTTTATCTGTACTGTCTTCAGACTCACACTGCCCAAGGAATTAACCTTCAGTGTCCAAGGATTTTTCCTGACCTTGTGCTGACCAATGATATTGGGATGCGTATTATCGGCTTTTGTTATAATACTTTCAGCAGCTGCTTCTTTGGTAGGAGTAGTTTCAGAATCCGACTGAGTAAAAAGTTTCCCAGCCTCACAGCTAAAGTTGGAAGGAACCTTCCTCAATTCTTCACAGGCAAACTGTGCTTCCATCACTACAGTTTCCATTAGAGCATCATTCTCAGAAGATTTCTGAGGTCCAGGGACACTGCACAAAATAAACCCACGTTTTTCACTTGAGAAAGTCCATCTAAAAGATGAATGTTAGGAGTAAAATCCCCTTTAGTAAAAAACTTGGTGGCTACTGGAAAACTCTGAAAGACATTCCCTTTAGAAACCTATTGTTTCCAACTTCCTCAGCTCCCAGAGAAGAGGGATTTTTTTTTTTCCTCTTGCTTCTGCAAGTATTGCATTAAAAAAAGCATACCCAACACATCTGTCTCCCTCCACTTGCTGCTCTAAATGACATCGATAGCCAAACCCACTATATTTGCTCTCCTCCCAACTACAAAAAAGTAAACACATGGTTTTCCCTCTCTGCCAAATGGCAGAGCAGAAGGTGGGAATTTACATTCACTTATCCTAGGGTGGAAAAAAGGGGAAGAGGAATAGAAAAAGTATTCCAGACAATGGAAAAAAATGCAAAAAATGTTCTCTGAAAAGTTGAAAGTTTTCCAAGAGGCATCTGCCAGTATTTAATATCAGAATAATATACGCTCGGTGCAACACTTGATGTACAGTGTGGAATTCTCTGTACTGATTGAAATCTTTCTATTAAATAGTATTAGTAGGCAGGTGTGGTGGTGCAACCCCCGCTCCCTTGAGCTGCTTGGTACTTGGCGCAATCTCTCCCCGCCTTTTCTAGGCCGCATACCTGAGCAGCAGACCAGAGCGTTAAGGCACCCCCTTAATGTGCCCGGTTCTTGCTTCCTTGGTAACGGTAACAATCTGGTAAATCTGTGCTCGAACTGTAACATGCTTGTTCCCTCATTACTTGGGAACAGTAGTGACAATCCTGACAACCTGTGCACCTGTGCCTGAGCTGTGGCCCAAAAGGGGGGGGTATCAGAAAAGTTCTGAGTCTGCGCAACTGGTGGAAGGTACCAGAATATGTCGTCATCTGAGCAGGGCCGAGGTGAAAAGTACCTGACAAAAGTCAATTTTCTCAGACCCTGTAAATAGCGCTTCTAAGTGAGACCCTTTGGAGCTCTCCTCGATCGCAGCACACTGTGACCAGTATCCCACCTAAGCTGAGACACCTCTCAGGCGCAAACTTTGTGCGAATCATCTGCCAGGGCAGAGCCAGTGTTCTTGAGTCTCAACTATGGCCTGTTCAGGAATGCCAATACGTTGTATTTAGTCTAATTTCTCAAAGAGGGAAATTTTAACTATAAGCTAGCTTCCAGCCTTCTCGAGTCCCAGCTGTCACCTGCTGAGGAATGCTGATGCATTGTGAGTATTTACTCTAAACTCGAAGAGGGAAATCCTAACTATAAGCTAGCTTCCTTCATCCACCTCTCTGCTTATATACATGTCTAAATACATACATTTGCCTTTACGAGTGTGGGTGGCATATATCACTGGGCCCAAATATCTGTTTGTCTGAGGTTTTATGTTCATCTATCTACCTATCTACACACTTTGATTTAGATACCTTATAGTAAGTTAGTGTGAATCTTGTCATCTTCAAATCTGTAATTAAGTTGCTAGTTTTATCATAATATATATTCCTGAATTACTTGTAAATCTTTAAAATCAGTCAGTCATTAAGCACTGCCTCATGCTATTAAGAAATTCTGAATTGACTAAATCAGAACTGTGTCAAACACCTTTCATTCATGGCAGCAGGTAAAACAATGATAAACTTGTATGAAATCTTGTTTTACTCGGAGTATACTCATTTTAGCTTATGTCCTCTGTCAAGCTGTTCAGCTGGCTGTATGTGAGAGATTCTAAGATTATTTTTTCAGGAACTGGCATCAAAGCTATAGGCATCTACAGTTAAAGCACAGAAGTTAACAGACAGACAAAATACCATCTTTAGTAGAAAACTACTGTTTGCAAAATTTCTGCATTAGGTGTTAAACAGGATCATTTTGAGTTCTATGCTCTATCCTCATTTTACACATCACCCCGCTCACCCCCCCCAATATACTTTATGAAGCTTATGACGTATTATTTCAGCTGAACTTCTCTTAAGTTGACATGTGCTCATATGTCAGCTCAGCTCTGCAAGTTATCATGGGATAATAGCACAAACTGTTATGATGAAATTTGCGGTGTGTGTTTTCTTGGTATTTCACATTATAATGCTCCTGAATACCGAATACATCATAGGTGAGAAATTCTAGATGGAACAAACATAGCTTACTGTTTCAAGAAGTTCATTTGTTGTAGAAAAGAAAAGTATCAGAAGGTTTAACAGGTTGGACTTGGCAAGCGGAATCATCACGTTTCAGTCCATTTTCTTTAGATTCATTATCTAAACTAATCGCACCATTTAGTGAATCATTTTTTGGCAGCTCACACTGTGATCTTTCTTCTTCAGCATTCTGACAGGAAGAATGGGAATTCTGCAATGTATGAGCTACCTTTCCAATCAAAATTACATTGCAAGGTATTATGTTGTAATTCCTTTCAAACAAGTCCTTCAGCTCCTCAGGTTTTCCTGAAGATTCTGTAGCATGAGGGACTGCATTATCAGAGGTGAATTTAGGATTTCCATTCACTGGTGTCTCAACAAAAATTTCATCAGGAACTTCCTGTTTGGAAACGTTAGTAGCAACTGACATCGTAGATGCACTTGAAGTAAACTCGGCTGCAGAAGAATTTCTAATTGTGGATGAAGGAAAAGGCTTGCTTAGACCCTAAGCTAAGACAGGTTGCGACACAGCCTGACGTGCAGGCAATTTGTTATGAATACTGATAGTGCCAAAGCCGGACTGTCCCCGAGCCACGTGTCCTGGAGCTGCCCCGCCCCTCCCCGACTAGGTCCCTTTTATGCTGAGCATGACATCATATGGTATGGAATACCCCCTTTGGCTAGTTTGGGTCACCTGTCCTGGCTGAGGCCAATCCCAGCTTCTGGTGAAAATTAACTCTATCCTAGCTGAACCCAGGACATTAACCAAAACTACAAACTGAATATTAGAACTGAATATGTAGGTCTTCCTACAATCACTGTCCTTTTCAGAGCAATAACTCATCCTTACACCATCTGTGCCCTCAATTTCTCCTCTTTCTTAATATAGCCAGATACAGAGAACAGATATATAGCAATGTACACAGGTGCAGCAGTTTAAGGCCAAGCAATGAAATGCATAATAAATGACATGGAGAATTTCAGGTTTGACAGAACTGAATTATACAAATAGTAATCTTTTCCTAGCATAGAAGGAAAAATACTTGACAAGAAGAAAAATATAATGACTGTAAAGTAAATATATCCTGAACACATTTGGTTTTTGTTATTACCTGATCTAAAAAAGTACATAAGCTTGCTGATTGGGAACTGGTTTGCTATCAGAAAGGTCTGTTGAGGCATCAGTCATTTGATACCAAAAAGTCCATTACCAGCCCACAAATGAAGACAATGATATCTTTAGATGAGTTGCACGCTTTCCAAATGATATCACAGGTAGAACACAACAGAAGAAACCATACCAAAATGATTCAAACAAAACATATAATGCCACCTTTTCCCCTAAGAACAATGGCTACCAGTAACATTTTATTTTCTTTACAGCTCCTCTGGCCACCTTTCTGCCTTCCGGCGGTTGGCCCAGCTCCTTTCCCAGGGGATCGTGGGATGGGTGGTGGACAGGGCCCGGGTATATGATGCGGCCCCTCACCAGGGAGCTCCTTCTGCTGCTGTGCGCTTCTGGTGTCAGTGCTCTGCTGTTCCGTCAGTCAATGGCAGCTTTTGAGCTGGCTCAGCTCTCTGGGCAAATGTGTTTTGACATTTATGGAAGCAGAGGTGTCTGAAGTAAGAGCTTCAGGACTAATCAAGATTAACCAGCATACAGTGAGGAAAGTACACTTGTATGCAGCTTTTTTTTTTGTTGGGTTGTATTGTGTGTGAGTTTTTTGTTTGGTGGTTTCTTTGGGGTTTGGGTTTTTTTTCCGCCCAGGTCAATAATTTTGTATTGAGTGTTCAGGTGTTTGCAAGATGATTTAATAGTATGCTTTTTTTTTTATTTATTCTTCTAGGTGCATTGTGTTTGACTGGAGTTCCTGACTTTATTGAAGATGGAACCTTGTTTTTTCACCAGTTTTTCTGTATACTGTGTAAGCTGCTGGTATTACCTCCCTTAATAGGCCTGATGGTGAGATTATTTATTAGAGGTCAGGGTGAGCATCTTGTATGCATCTGTGCATGGAGTTTTAGCATTTCTCAAGAAAGCAGTAAGGATGTAAGGCATAGCATCTTTCGGGGTACAGGACAGCTCATTGCTTTTCCCAATCACCCATGGAGTACCGTGTTGTTACTAGAAGCTTTGCAGCTTCCGGCAGGCTCTTCATAGATCATAAGTGTCAGGACTTTGCTTATTTTGTGGGCCTGTAGCAGAGCCCAGAGTTTGCAGGGAAGATGGGAGTTGCCTGCAGAATGCAGGGCACAGCTCAGAAGAGCGGCTGACTCAGGGGGTTCAGGGGTGCAAATACAGGGAAGGAGCTGTCAGGAAGGAGTGGGATTCCTTCCCTGAGAGTTCAGGAGAAGAGGAGTTTCTAAAGTTTTGGGACTGCGGGATGGCTGGGAAAGGGAGGAGGGTTCATCAGCCGTTCTCAGGTTTGTTTTGCAGTTGGATTGGGTTGTTGATGCGGTCTGTTCCGTTTCAGTTTCTCCATAGCTGATGGGAGGTACAACAGTCATGAGAGAGGCAGTGTAAACCACCTGGCCCTCTGCATCACAGTGTGCAGGCCTGAACGTCAGAAGAGTCTCGTCTCGTAAAGCATGAGGTACGTTAAAATATACCCTCGTGAACTCTGAGGTCTCTGCTTCTCTGTGCCTTTTACTTTCTTCATTCCTGACTTAATTTTGTATTCATAGCTTTGCTGTCCATCTAGATGTCACAGTCATTGTTAGAGACATCGGCTAGGCACTTATTTGCAGCACAGGTTTGTGTCACTGTCTTCCCTGGAGTTTCTTGGAGAAGAGGATATGTATTATTTGTGCTCCTAACAATCTCCAGCCAGGGATCTTTCTTTTATCGCAGTCCCAGGCCCGTGAGCTTTTTCTGTATTCCAATTTTACCTTTGTCCTTAAGCGTGCAATGAAGTTTGCTCTAGTATCAGTTGCGGCAGTTACGTTCTGTTATTCTTGTTGATCTGTTGTGTTTTTAGCACCAGTTTCTGTAGTCTTAAGGTGATCTAAAAGATCTTTGAGTCACCATGTCACAATTACTGTGTTTTTTCCATAGGCTGACTACTTCTGTAGTTCCCTAATGGGCTTTGTAGGTAAGGAGGTAGTTTGTCACTTGTTTTCTCTGTACTATACCACATCTTACTCAGGTCTTGATGTTCCTGTTGTTTTTTTTGTGCTAGGCGGGCACATTGGTAGCCATGCTGAGGGTCTCATGCGCCTCAATGCATCAGCATAATGCCAGCTGAGTGCTTCCTTTCTTGTGTTAGATGCTCAATGCACAGATCTGTCTTGCATGTCTGGAGTCTCAGAAGTCTATGGAAGGTGTTCTCTCACAGCAGTGATCCAGGATGTGTTAGCATATCTGCTGTCAAGCAGTCTGTTTTCATGGAGACCTTTTCTGGGACTACTTCTTCCTTGCATCCTCTTGGTCTTAGGTCCTAGAGCCTGGCTTCTCATGCATTCATTGTCAGAGTTGCAGATGTATCTTTTTTTGTCACGGGCTGTGGTGCTTGACTTCTGGGGCAGCTGTAGATTCTTCCTCTCGGCCCCCTAGGACTTCTCACCTAAAGGCATCTTCGCTTTGGAGTGATTCCTCTTGCCCAAGAGTCTTTCTGTGCCTCTGGGTCAAATCATTCGTCTTGTGTGCAGTGTCAGTCTGCACACGTGCCTGGATTGGAGGTGGCTCTGCCAGGGGCATAGCAATTTTTAGTCAGGGAAAGAATAACAATAAGAGCCTACGGCTCATGTTGCTGTACCTAGAGTGTTCAGTTACAAACCTTACAGTCCACCTCAGAGCAACTAGCCCTCAGTAGCAGGTGAGGATGCCGAAGGGATGACGGGAACTCTCTGGGAGAGGCTGCTGGAGTGCTGGTTGAACAGATTGAATCTCAAAGGTGTTAAGGCTTGTATGCTTAGAGTTTAATGTTGTTTTGATTTTTCTTAATGGCAGGCTGTTGTTGGACTCTAGGTGATATTCCTAAATGGAAACAAGACCTTTGGAATTGTTAAGCTGTTGCTCTGCATCTGGGTGATTTGTTCAATGCTGGTTTTTGCAGATGCAGAGGGACGAGTCGTGTGCCAAAGGGTGACAGAGGAACCTCCTGCCGAACCTGCTAGTTAGCCAATGTGTGGGGTGGGTTTTTTTTGTTGAGGATGGATTCCGATCCCTGGCACTCTGAAAGCTAAGTTGAGGGACCAGGGCTGGGGAGGGGCTGAGAGGAGGAGGGGACAAGGTTGGGAGCTGTGGGGAGTGAGGCGTTTAAAGTTAGTGTAGGGGAGAGGGCTGTCCGGGAGTAGTCCCCTTTGAGCAGTCGAAGGGAGCGGGTTACTTGTCAGCATGGTGCTAGAGTGTGCCGGGCAGGGCAGTTCCAGCCTGTGTTTGTGTTGTGTAGCTTGTCTTCTGTGTCTTAGACCTTCCTTGGGTCTCAGTGTCCTCTTTGCGCTCAAGGAGCACCGCACACTTCTTGGGTGCCACCCCTAGGGTCTCGAATGCCCATACTCATTGGCATTGTGCCACTCAGGTGCTTCTCTTCTCGCATAGCAACGTTGCAGCATGGATCGGTCTTGTGTCTTGGAAGTTTCCAGTCAGTCCCCTTTTGCAGCATAATTCCAGGCTGCGTCAGCAGCTCTGCACTCCAGCAATCCATTTTCAGGGACTGGCCCTTCTTCCCTGCATCCTTACATTCTTAGGTCTTGAAGACAGGCTTCTTGCGCATCCATCATCTCAGTTTTGACAGTAACTTTATTTTCTAGGTGCAAATCAATGTGCGAAGCAGGATATCCACACCAGAATGGACTTAAGCAAGGTGAGTGACTGACGTGCTGAAGTAGCATTTTTCTGAGGTGTCACGTTATCGACATAGCTAAAATCATACCCGGTCGTTTAACAGGTGGGGGTCAGGCCTGGGCACAGCAAACCGAAGAATCTGACTCTGAGCGGCCGAGGTAAAGGGGCAGGAGAGAGGAAGACGTTTCTGAGGAGGGCATCATCGCGGCGGAGGTCGACGCCAGCTGACGTGTCGGTGACCAGCGATGAAGAGGAATGCGGTGGATGGGGGAGCCTCCCGGTTAGGTGACGTGTTCCCGATGAGGATGGATTCTGGACCCTGCCCTCTGAAAGGTAGTTCAAGGGGCAAAAGCAGTGGGCGGGGTGGGGCCAGCGGGGGGTTTAACGTCAGGGTTGCAGAGAGGGATACTTAGTCTGTCTGAAGTCTAGGGGCAGATAGTGGTCCTGGATGTGAACGTTCTGGCCTCTGTCTGTGTCTGTCACTTGTGTTATCTGTACTCTTTCTTGTATATGGTGCCTTATGGCAAGTCTCCACGTTCTGCCCCACGGGCTCTCTGCACTTGGCACATACCTCGGCAAGCATCCATAGGGTGTGTAACGCCTGGCCACTTCAGAATAAAGCCCATCAAGCGCTTATCTCGTGATCAGAGCTTAAAGCGTGTTTTGCATCACAGATGTTTCCACAGGGTTGCCTTTGCAGAGATGGTCTGGGCCAGACTGACAGCTCTGCTCTTGGAAGATCATCTTCCACAGAGATTCCATAGCATGTTTCATCCTTAGGGGCTTGGGTCTTAAAGCCTGGTTTCTCACACATCCATTGTTCTGGTGTTGTATTGCATTGCTGCAGTCTGTATTGGTTTTGACTACCATCTGAGACCATCTTGTTTTGTAGTGCTTTGTGTTGTATTGCATTGTGTAAGGCTCTGATAACAAGTGAATGTCGCAGACATCCATCTTGACCCAAGCAGGGATAAACTGATAACGGGGGAATGTGGCAGACATCTGTCTCGGCCAAGGACAGAACCTGCAGAGGCAGGATAACGTCTTGTGAGCCCCTTCCCCTATTCCTGAAACACGTAGACAAAAGACCATCTGTGTCCTGTGCATGCGTGCCTGTGAAAGGCCATCACTCAGTCAACCCTGAAGTGGGGGTCAGTGAGACCCCCAAGACACCCACAACCCACCAACTTATTTCTGGAACATTCCTGAGCACATGCTGTGCCTGCTCAGTGATGACAGACCCCTGCCTGTGCGGAGCATTTTGGGTTATAAAAAGGGGAAACAAGTTTTCGGTGTGCACCCCCCACCTGAGGACTACAACTACAAGCAGAGAACATCGCTGGATCCAAAGGTGGTGATATCTTTTCTCTCTCTCTCTCTCTCTTTCTCTCTCTCTTTCTTTTCCTGTCTATCACTCTGTCTCTAACTTCATTTTCAGCACATTAGGGTAATATCATCACAAGTTTTGCTAAGCAATTACCTTTTGTAGTTCTGCTAAGTTCTAAGTATTGTTATAACTTTTGCCAAGCCACTATCTTTTGTAGTTCTGCTAAGTTCTAAGTAAATTTGTGATTTGTTTGAACCTCTAGAGTAATTCTTGTTACTCCTGATTACTGCGCAGAGAATTAAAAAGTTAACCTCACCCTCATCCACTGAGTGGGATGGGACATTAAATTGGCATCATGGACAGGATTCTCTGTGAGAAGCGGTAAAGAGGTTCCCTAAAGGGGATATCAGCCAGAGTGCTGAAGAAAGGAGAACTGATAATTGGTTGAAGCTGAAATCTCCGACAGTAGGTCACAGCAACCCGGGATAAGCCTGATCTTGACTGCTCCCCGCTGTTGGATTTGTTAAAGAGCTATAAAGCTTGCCCGACCCCGAAAGGGCATAGCTGGGCAGACGGACACTGGCAGTCCCCAACAACTGTAGCGGAACAGATAAGAGACTTGGCAAAAGGAAACAAGTTTAAGCCTGGAAAGGGAAAGGCTGTGGTTTGTGGTGTCTTGGGAGCTGCGTTGATAGCTGCCCAGAAGGACAAATGCGTTGTCACACAAGGTGAGCGGGAGGCAAATGAGTCCCTTCAGGAACTGGTTAGAAAACTACAGGCAGAATTGGAAATGGAACAGGTGAAATGGCAACTAGCTGGAAAAGTGTTAGCGGATGAGAAAAGAATCACAGAAAACTTGAAGCCTGTGAGATGCTTTTGTGAGGGAAAGAGAGCTGAAGTTGCAGCTCCCTGGGGACCTTGACAGTGAACCAGGATTTTCTAGCTTATCAAAAGAAGCCAACCCCCATTGCGAGGAAGGTTGCCCCTCACTACCCATGGGAGGAGCTGAGGACGGTGACAGAACCTGACCCTACGCCCAAGCTCCGGCCACTTATTAAAACTGAAGTCGTAATTGATGACGAAGATGCAGAACCCGCCGTTACCACTAAGGAGATACCTTATACTGTTACTGAATTGGCAAAACTACAGGAAAAAAATATAGTAGGCAGGCTAAGGAAACTGAGACTGAATAGGTGTGGAGGGTCTCCCTGACAGGCAGAGACAGAATAAGGCTTTCAGAGGAAGAGGCTCAGGGATATTGGGGTCCCGGTGTATTTTTGACCGTAGATGACGAGCGGGAACCTTGGTCCCTGACCCAGAGGGTGGCATATTGGGCCAGAGGGTTAGACCCATTGGAGAGAGGAGATCCTATTGCCATCCCCACCCCTGGAGTAAGCCAGCTTACAGAGAGTGTACAGATGGCGGCTTGCCTCCAACTAATGCATGACAGGCGCCTAGCTCCCCGCCAACCTTCCCCGATGCTGTTGTTTGCCAATCCGGATAGGATGACTCCCTTGATTAGAGGGTTACCTGATTCACTGAAGATTGATGCTGTGCAAATCCAAGACCGACTAAGAGCCACTGTAGCCATGGGACCTCAGGGCAGACCGGGTCTTACCTGGGGGGGGGAAATTGCACGGGAATTGATCAGTTATGGCTGGTGTGTGGGGTACGTTGGGAAGAAGGGGAAGGCACAAGAAGCGGTCCTTAGGACCAAGACAGAGGAGAAAATGCTCTGCCCCTGAGATGGGACCCTTGTGGGGGGGGGCCCTCAAGAAATCGATTGTGGAAGGAAGGTCTAGATACCTCAGAGGTCTCTGTACCTCAGAGATCAGCTGCTCCCACAGCTCCCGTGGGGGGGCCCACCAGCCCTCCAAAGTCAGGAAACTTCTTGCGCTGTCCCCAGTGAGTGAGCCGGGGGACGACCAGTGGCTATATTTTAGAAGGCTCACTGAAAATGAGCAGCGGGACCTACTCGTAACCTTTCCCCTTGGTCTCGTTAAGACTCCGGTCACTTTTCTGGTAGACACAGGGGCCCAAATGTCTGCTTTAATGCTGATACCGCAGGCTGGAGTGGGATTGTCCCTGATACAAAACAGATATGGGTTACCGATGTGTTCGGATATTCCAAACCCCAACCTACAGCTGGGTGCCAGGAGACACCACCCCCACCGAGACCACTATGGTATTGGGAGTGCTTCCTACGAATATTCTGGGATTGGATTTATTGAAAGGGAAGTCCTGGATGGACTCGGCAGGGAGGGAGCGGAAGTTCAGATTGCATGGAGCCCTAGTCAACAGCTTTCATTCCTGGCACTTACCCTTTGGGAGAAGTTGCTGGATAATTCCAATTTTGGAGCTGGGCCCTGTGAAGAGTGCAAGTGAATGTTGTATCCCTTACATGTCTAACCATGCGGAGAGCCCCAGTGTTGGTGTGACTGTGAAAGGGTGCCATGGCATAGTGAGGGCACTCAGCTGCTTACAGTCCTGCACTTACCCTTTGGGAGAAGTCTCTGGATTATTTCAGTTTTGGACCTGGGCACTGTGAAACATGTGATAGTGAATTTGTTACATGGCTACACAAGCTCAGAGCCCTGCTCCTTGTGGTACTGTGAAAGGGTACGGAGGGAAGGTGCGGGCCATCAGCAGCTTTCAGTCCTGGCGCTTACCCTTTGAGACAACTTGCAGTATTATTTCAGTTTTGGAGCTGAGCTTGGTGAAGACTAGGAGTGAATGGTGTATCCCTTACAGGTCTAACCATGCCGAGAGCCCCAGTGTTGGTGTAGCTGTGACAGGGAACGAAGGGAAGGTGAGGACCTTCAACAGCTTTCACTTCAGGCAGTTACCCTGTGGGAGAACTTGCTGGAAAATTCAATTTTGGAGCTGGGCTCTGTGAAACGTGATAGAGTGAATAACTGCGACATGGTTAGACAAGCGTGGGGCCTTGTCCTTGTGGGACTGTGAAAAGGGTGCCAAGGGAAGGCGAGGGTCAGTAACACCTTTCTGTCCTGGCACCTTCTGAGTGGGAGCAGTCGCTGGACGTTTTCAACTTTGGAGCTGGGCGCTGGGCAAGTGTTACTGAGAGCGAGTGGAGACTTAGCCGTCCAGGAATGGAAAGCCACTCGGTCTTGGTGGGACTTTGAATGGGCTGCCCAGGGAAGGGGACGGCCAGCAATAGCTTTCAGTCCTGACACTTAGCTTCTGGGAGAACTCGCTGGGTAATTGCAAGTTTGGCACCAGGCTCTGTGAAACATGATAGAGTGAGTATCTGTTACGTGGCTAGACGCACGCAGATCCCTGGTCCTTGTGGTACTGTGAAAGGGGTGCTAAGGGAAGGTGAGGTCCAGCAACAGCTGTTTATTTGTGTAACTTATTGTTTATTCATTAAAGAAACAATAATTTAACCCACTATACATTTATACATAGGACTGTCAAGGGCTCGAATGACTGTCAGGGTTTTAATACAATACGATTCTAAAACGATAATATTCAAAGGAAAGAAGGAACATGTTTTCAAACCAACTTATAGTGCAAATCAAATAGTGAAGAGGAAAACGATGGACTCTGCCAGAACACACAATAACTTTTTACCATCTCTCCTGCCTTGCCCTGGAGAAAACGAGAAACAGCTGCCTGGCTGCCTCCTCCACGCCTGCCAGCAGCCCTTTGTGCCCGCTTCAGGTGTGGTGCTGGAGAGCCAGCTCTGAGAGTGCAGCTTCAGGAAAAGAGACAACATCTGTCTGCTGCTGCGTAACGTTCATCGTCCCTTCTTGGCTTAGCGTCCATGCAAAGGGCTATTGTGAAACACTCACTATCTAAGCAACCAAAACACAAGCAGGCACACTGGTTTGTGTAAGAGCTTTGCTTTCATTAGGGGAAAAGGGGGGCATTTCTAGTCATATTTCACCGAGTGAGGTACAACAGGAGACTAAAGGAACGCATGCTTGCGCGTAGAAACTGTTTCATGTATAAAAGGTCTCAATGCTAAATCAGACTGGTAAAAAATTATCCTTGAAAAATATTCTATTGGGAAAGTTCAAAAAAGGGAAAAGAGACAGCCATATTCATAACTAAACTGCACGGTACATATGCACCGAGCACGCTATGAAACTGAAATACCTGAAAGCAACCAAATCAGACTGATCACATTTAAATTTCTTAAAGAAAACTTGAGGTGGTCAAGAAATGAGTACAACGATTCGGGATCCCCACCCCTAAATGCTCCTGAATGCATCTTTCTAACTCAGATTCCTGAAGGCAAATACACCTTTCTTTACGTTTGCTCTCAGATTCCTTCAGCTTTGTTTTCAAATGCTGTACTGTAATTTCTTTCTGCTGCAGAGCCGTCAAATACTGCTATGGACTTTCTGCTGTGATTGGCACCACAAGAAATGTTTCTCCCTGATCGTCTGAAAAGGAAAAAAACCAAACCATCACATCACTCCTACAGTTCTTCAGTCCTGGCAAAGCATTTCATAGACTGATACAAAGCTTGACCCATGTGGGGCCCCTCAGTGTCTGCACAAGTGACTCCCTCTGGCAAATCAAAGCACTTGAGACAACGGCCAATTTGTGGCTACAGTGCAAAATTTACTACTGATCGTACTTGGTTTCAGTGCCATTACATCAAATGAGACTCTAAAATACCTCGCCATCCCCTCACCCAAACAGGTGGTGTGCCCAAGAGCAGGCAGCCGGGCTGTAGACACGGCCAGGTGAGGTCATGTACGGACCGAGTTCACCTCCACAGGTGAGTTATGAAGCTGCGCACCCTGAAACCTAGATTCATTGTACCTAGCTTTAGGTGTCTATCTGACATGCTGGGCTGTTGAGTTGCCTGAGACAGAAGGAGAGAGAGGGCAAGAGCAGCAGCGCAGTGGCAATTTCTTCTCTGCAATATGTGTCGCATGCTCTGGCAGGTATCTTTTCTCTTTCCTGTATAGAAAACTGCACAGGGAGGTGCCTAAGGCTGGGCAGGGTGAATTTTCACCCAAGTGTCTAATATTTTCCCTTCTAGGAAAGAACCGGGAAATCCACATGAGAACTGATGGCATGAGACCACATGACGGAGCCTGCCTTGGAGTGAAAACCAACTACAGAGGGCTTTGACTAAAAGTAACCTTGAATTTGACAGTGCTGAAACAACAGTGCTTTTACACGGGATGGAGCACCCTGCTGACTGTCGAGCCACCAACAGGCGGAATCACACCTGTGCTGAGGAGCAAGATGACCTGCTCGGCAGCCCAGGCAGCTGACGCCACATTACAGTGCAGAGAAGGTAAGCCAGTGCGCTGAACACCGGGATGCTGGAGTAAAGACTCGCCTCATCACCGGGCTGCTGTCGCTTCCTTTGCATGAGCCCGAGTTGCTGCTGCTGCTGGCTGAAGCAGCCCTGTAATTCTGACGGGTGGCAGCAGGACGCAGCTGGTTTTTGCACAGTGGTGACAAAGTGTCCTTTTCACAGGAAGCAGGTGGGCTGGCTCTGGACTTGTCGGATAAGGATCCATTATTGCCACCATAAGGGCCGTGGCTGGAGGGGAACCAAACCAGTTAAAAGTGTATTTTTTTTCCTTTCCCACTCTTTATTAAGAAAGATGCCCATGCGTGGAGGTTTGCTGTAAGACTGCCTTTGTTCTCCTCAGCAAGCAGCCTGAGGGATCACAGCGTGCAGTGAACATAGGTTTTCTTTGAGCCACTGTTCTTTTCTGCCTTTGGCATACTGGGTGCTTCAGCTGCCGTTGTCAGCTATTCATTTGCTTAGATACAGCTGGAACCCCACTGCGAACAGGCAGGAATGGTATTAAAATAGACAAAAGCACAACCTCATCTTTCTTCCTTCCAGTTTCCCTCATACCTGTCAACCTTTCCTTTCCCACTCTTTATTAAATGATCTGTCACCTGTGTGCTTGAAAGCAATTGGCATCTGCGCTGCCCGGCAGCTGCCAAAGGGCTGGGGCGCTCTGAGGACAGCTTCTCGAGGCGCGTTCCTTGCTCGCTCACTTGGTTTGCCTTCCTGCACTACTGCGCTGCTACCTTCATCCTCTCATGGAAGTTGTTCTTCTAAACCGGAATGAAAGGGCTGGGTTCAAAAAAAATACAGGAAAAGTCAAATCCAGCCAGCAAAACAGAAGCCTTGAGCATAAAAATTTAAATACCACAGAATTATGAAGCAAAATCTCTTCTCGAAATTTGTCTGACTTGATTTGCTCCCATCTCTGAAAATGGAACAGTTCATAAGGAGGAGATGGTTGGGTGGCTGCTGCAAACCTTCACCACACCGCTGCGGTTTGGGTGATTTTACAACTATTTTACAATGAAGTGCAGGACTGTGGTTTGTGACAACATGGCAATGTTTCATAGCGAGTTAAGTCAAAGAGTGAAAAGAGAACATATTGCAAAGGAGACATCTCGTTCCAGTTGGTGCAGTGCAGCATCAACTCGTGTGTGAGGCAGAATTTGCACAGACTGTCCGTAACACAGCAATGCATTTGAAGGAGCATTATTACAGAGGACTTCTGTCCAATTACCTCGCTCAGTATGCTCCAATATAAAGTTAGATTTAAATGCACAATAATATATGAATCGATAGATATAACCTTACTGCAAGTCAGGTGATTTTAGGGCTTCGTATAATACTTAGTATTGGTTTTTTCCCCCAAGCAGTACCTTCACTTGTTAGACTTAACCTAGAGAGCGCTTAAGTAATGTTTACTTTTCTAACAGTCTCCCCACACAGACAGGAAGCTGCTCATTAAGCATCGTTCTGCAGATCTCTCTACACTGGGGCACACTGTGACCTCAGAGGTGTCTGTGTGACTGAAGCATACGGGTGTCCCGCTGCTGGTCCCAGTCTGCCTGCCAGCTCTTCCACGAAGGACAGGAAACCAGTCCTGCCAACGGGAACTCTTTCCACCTACTCCAAAAAATTTAACCAGTGGGGATTGCGTGGGCAGAGCACAATGTGCTTTTTTTCCCCCTATCTTGCATTACAGTTCTTGTCAGTGTAAAAGTGCTGCCTGAGAGCACAGCGTTACCCAAATTGTTTGAAAACTCACAGTACTGATATTGTCTGTCTTAGCTGCAAGGCCTTACGGAGTGGTGTGCCTGCACTAGCAAGGCTTGCACCATTCAGGAAACATTGCTTTGCTTACTTGCGAGAAAAAAGGGATCTTTTGCTCCCAGCAGCAGACATATGGACTTCAGGTGCTGAAATAGTGGCCGTGCTGCCTGAAGAGCTAAAATCAGCTTTGCTCCCTGGAAAGGAAAAGGGGAGAGTAAAAACACGATGGAAATTATAACTCAAAATAACAGTTTTCAAAATAACAATGAATCACAAGCATCCTTCCTTTGTCTGTCCTGTCTGAATTTTAGGCGTTGCATGAATTTTCAAACATCCCTGAGGACAAGCGCTGGGTTTGTTCCAGATTTGCAACAGTTCTTCAGAACTGGCACTTCAACAAGAGCAGAAGAACACTGGAACACAAAACCCTCATGCTACAGAAGCCGTTTTAGGACGTGGCTGGGAACGTTTGTTGTGACAACCTGTTTGCTTTCTCACAGCCATCAATACGTGAAGGAGGCTGCTCACGTGGCTCCTTCAGGAGCACAGTGATTAGGAGCACACAGCTGTAACTGTAGATTCCTCTTGCTTTAAACCATGTGAAAACATGACGCGCTGGGAGGAAAGCTGCTTCTCTTTAGGTTTCTGAGATGATCTACACTTATGTGACTGTGTCTACAAATGTGTATAGGCTAACAGGGCCTATGTACATGTGTATACATACAGACATAGGCAGGTTGTCATGGGACACAGAAGCATAGCAAGGCAGCTGCAATAGGCTTAAAATAATCCAATAATCCCGCATGGTGCGCAAGTGCTTCTCGGCTGTTAAGCCATCTATCGGAGTACTGACTTTCTACGGATCACAGCTTTATTTCCCAAGCTCTGGCATATATAAGGACAACTGCTCTCATTTTGCTAAGGCCAGTAGTAGGTAGATGTACTAAGAAAGTCTCATCATCTGGAAAGCATCCTAACTTTAGGGTGGGTTTTTTCCAGTCTGTCACTCAAATGGCAAATGCCCCAAGCCAGAGCCAGGTCTCACGCTGCAGAGCCACAATAGCGTACGATGACTTTATCTGAGGGGATGGAAATAACTTTCCAACACCCTTTACACAGCTGGTCAGGGGGAGCATCTCTCACCTGAGAATTTCCGGGCACCGTCCCAGGCACAGACACCCCCGTCGGCGGCTGCAGACTTACCACGAAGTTGCTGTCTTTTCCGCAAGGGGGGGATGCAGCTGCAGCTACCAGCATCCCCACCGGGGAACCATCAGGTGCACAACCTCTCTTAAACTTGGCAGAGCTGATGGCGACGTGCATGTCTTGCACCCCTGAGCACCCTGGGCTGGGAAAAGGCCTCGTCGGAGCACGTCTTCACAGCCTTAAAGAGGACGAGACTTCCAGCAACCATCCTCACCATTCGGCAACTCTTAGCAACCCGTCTTAGGATTAGACGTGTTCGGATTTGGCTTCATTTCTCTTCAAACCTTTAACTCACAGCTACATCTCCAGTTGCAATCCTTAACAGCATAAGCAGCATATTTCCCAGAAACACTAATGCTGCTTCTTTTCCTTTTAACATGGGCTTCTTCTAGCAAGATTGTTTTTGTACACCACAAGCAAACAAGGAAAAAAACCCACACTGCTCACGTGCACTGACAAACATAAGAAAAAGAAGCGGCAAAGAAAAGTTGAAGTCTGCTTTAGCATTTCGGGCTTTTCTTCAGATAACGCCCTTGGAAACGACCCCTTTCAAGGGCAAAGTCTCCCAGGGGGAAACGTACTCAATTCACAGTGTCAGGCCCATAGCTGACTGTGGGTTTGGTTCCAGCCCCTGGCCTTTGGCTTACTACTCATTTGATTTACTATTACTATACATGAGACTCTCGCCTCGGACCCCTCTGCAGCAAACCCCCAAATCAGTTATTTGCATAGCTCCACTTTGAACATCATAAGATGTCAGAGATGAGGAAACAGGGGATGTAAAGGAAAACAGAAAAGGAAACAATCTATTGATTCTTGAGGAAACATTGCTCAGAAACCCCTTCAAATCCCAGGATTCTCATCAGAAAGGCATTCATAACCTGGAGGAATTCCAAAAAAGGTCAACAATAATGATAACAACAGGATTACAGGGCACTGTTTGTGAAAGGAACGCATTTTGTGTATTCTACGATAGAAAGAAGTACTGGCAACACTGTTTATCCCGGGGAGGAGGAACACAGCTGGAAACCTGTAAAGAAAAGCACATAGCAGTAACACCACAGGATTCTGGCTGCCATGCATGTTATTTCATGACAAATCACTTGGAGCTAAAAGGTGACTTGGCTGGCACGGGTCTCACCCTGTCCAGCAGCCCAGGCGCTCCCTGCAAAAGTGCCATCTCCGCATCCCTCGCTCACTCAGATTTGCAGTTAGAGCCGTGGCACTCTCATGGACCAAGCGCAAGGCTAAGCTCAAGGCTGCAGGCATCCCAAGGTGAGAATCTCCCTTTAACAGTGGGCTCCCCATTTTCTGTAAGCCTGGAGCAGTATCAGGACAATGCACGGGCCAGAGAGAGAGAGCAGTTATGGTGTGTGTGCTGGGAACTCGCCTTCAAACCCCCAATAAACCAGCTCCTGAATTAGACCAAGCGGAACAGCTTCCCTGGGAGCAGACTCCCTGCCTCCCCTCTACCTGCCCAGCAGCCTGCTATTAGGGCACTCTTCTCCTTTGTGCTCAAGGCCATCCTCCAGAAGAGGCAAACAGATCTAAATCTAAGTTTCTTTTCCATTTACTGAACTAAGTAACGTGTATCTCCTGTTATATCTTTTTCTTTTTTTTTTTTCCTTTGTGAGGAAGGAGAGAACTACCGAACTGCAGAAGACTTGTGCCCGAGACCCTGCACTGCAGGTGGGCTGTGCCACCAGCCCAGAGCTGAGCAGGTCATTATTTAGGACAGATGGGATTCAGGCTTTCGCCTTTTACTTGCCCATTCCTCCTGTGTAACTTGCTGACTTCTTTTTGGGATCCTCCATTTGCGCTGTGACGCCTGGCCGCTTGCTGCAGCCCGAGAGTCTTCTGAACAAAAGGAGATACATCTCCTGAGAGGCCAGCCACTACTTGCCTACATCTCTACTAAGCAATACCAACAATCATTTTTTAGACAGGGGTGGATCATAAAATTTGTGACACAGAATGAAAAGATTGTTTTTTGTAGGCCACACTCATTTAACAGGAGCTTATAGATTTGGGTTCAAAAATACAAAACACTTGAAAGCCAAAAGACTCTTTGTAGCTGCTACTTTGCTTATTTTCCTTTGAAAGAAATACTTGGCTATTTGAACATGTTTCCCACATCAATTCCACTAAATTTGTTTAAATTAAAACTTTAAATCTAAAATATACAAAAATCCAAACTAAAAAAAAAAAAAGCGCTATGCTAATCATTTTTCCCTAACTTTTTAAGCATCTTTTGCTCAAAATACCTAAATTCTGATCATACCCAATATTGTCTCTCAAAAGTTATAGAGCACCTTTTTCACTTCAGTGCAATTTAATCAGCTTATGTCCTAATAATACTTCGCTCTCCTGACTCACAAAATTCACGGTGCAAAATGAGATACAGAATCTCCCTCTGCAATGCTAGGTGCCTTGGGCAGCGGTCCTCCGAAACAGGACAAACGGAGAGTGCCTAAGCTTATCAGGGGTGAACAGAAGAGGAAAAGGCATCTAATTAGACCCACTTGAGGATCCAAGTGTGATCTTCAAACACAAACTTTCTTCCGCAACTGAATATCTTAAGACTGACTTTTCTTTCTGTTAAACAAAACTAAACCAAACAAAAAAAACCAAAACGAGAGATAAATACAGGAGATGGAAACTGCGCTTGGCCTCAAGAAGGGCTAACAGCAGAGTTGTCAGAGACCTGAAGAGGAACACAAGAGACTGGAGTGCGATTCGTCTGACTAAACATGGATGTCTCTAATGCAGACACCCTTGTCCGAGCCAACCTTGGTCCCATCTGTAGGCAATGGAGAGTTAGTCAGTGTAACCAGTGAGTTCAAGGTCCTGTTCATCTCATCCTACAGTAAATGCTTATATAGTTGGTCAGAAAGACCGCGCACTAGATTCCCTGATTTTCTTCGTTATATCTCCTGTAAAACAAAACAGGACCTTAGTCCACTTGGGCAGGCGCAGACGATTACAACCACATTACAGATACACAGCTGAGGTCAGATAAATTACTGTCCATCTCCGCTCTATCCAATTTGACTCCAGACCATGACTTTGTGTCTCCCTCACCTCCGAAACAGCTCCCGTAACCCCCAGAAGAAGGGAAATGGCAGATTCACCTGTTCAAGCTGTTGCACTTCCTGTGAGCAATGGGACCAGTCACTGGGTCAGAACAAGAGAGCCAGTCGCCACCCGCAGCCCAGAGCTCCTGAAGGTCATCGAAGAAGACCTGTAGGTTCAAATTTCACCTCTTCTGACTCCAAATACTGAGGGATTGATGCCAGACAGGAGCTCCAATGGCATCTACCGGCTGCACTGGGTCTGTTGACCCGGCTGGGAGGAACCGTTCAAAAACTGCTGCAGGGACCCAGACATTCTGAAGCATGTGGGGCGTGGGGGGGCGGGGGGGGCCGGCTGTGCTATGCAAATGACGAACCCCCCCAACAGCCGCTTCCACCCCACCGCCACCCACCAGCCCTCACAGCGCTGGTCGCCTTCCAGACCTCACAGCACCCACTGCTACAACACACCAAACCTTCGCAGGGTGACACCCCTCCATGCTCAACTCTAGGACGCAAGCTGTGAGGAGAGCATCGGCTTGAACCTGGACACGGCATCCTCGCTCCTGGAGGGCGAGATGTGCAAGTTCACCTTCCTCTGAAAGGGGGAAAAATAACAGTAGAAACCCTCAACCTGAAACAACAATAGCTTCAACTCATTTAAACCAGACACACAACAGGGTTCCGTCATCCGAGTTTTTAAGAACAAAAATACACGCTTTAGACAATTACGACTAATTGGGAGAAATCACACTAGGTAATCTGAATGCCACTTTCAAGAGGGTTTAATATTTAAGCAAGCTGGGAGGGGATTTTGTCAGCCAGGAATCCATCAGCAAGAGCTTAAATCTTTAAGGGAACCAAGTTTTCTAACATGGAATGGCTATTTTTAGCTATAAAACCATTTACTCTAAGCAGGAGAAGGTTAGTCCCTGTATACTACCACTCAGCTATTCACACACAGCTCCCTTTTTAAAAAAAAAACAACCCCCAAACCCAAGTGCCACTAAGGAGTATTTTGGGTGGAAGGCAAAGGTGGGTAATCCTTCCAGAAGTATAGGCAGCTCAAAGCAATTGTCCTCCTGTCCCACGGAGAGCATCCCAAAAGAAGACTGAGGTCCCCAGACAGCCCAAAGCAAAACATGGTGCTGTGGGCAAATCCCAGTCCTCAGCACTTGAATGGTTTCAGAGAAAAAAAATGGACAAGAACAAGAGCCCCACTTGAGGCTCCACAAAGCCGGACTTAACACACAGCGTGGGAAAACCACAGCCAGTAGATGAACTCAAAGCCTCAGCTCTCACAGCGTCAGTGCTGAGAGCAGCTTCCCTATGCCAAGCGCAGGGATGGAGAAAGAGCTTGTCAAGAGCAACAAGTCCTTTCCAAGGGCTCCACACAGCTGGCACCATGGGAGGGTGCCTTAAGCAAGCTGCTTGTCAGGGACAAGGTCCAGGAGGAGGCTCTTCCATAAATGCCGTTCTCAAGTCGAGTTCCTTGAGAACATGACCTTGCTGCTCGCTCTCTTCCCCTGCAGAGGCTGAACTAGCTGCTCAGGCCATCTCCATTTTCCAGAGAGTCCAAGTCCAGCAGTTTGTAAGCGTGCCAGGTCCTGATGCCTCTCCTGGATGGACCCTTCCCCTGACTCCAGCCCTGAGTCTCCTCAGCTCGCCCAGCTCTGCCTCTGTGCTGCAGAAGACCTTTCCTCAGACGCAGTCCACCCCAGGAGAAAACACAGAACCCAAACCGGGAAGGCATTTTGGGTGAGCGCTTCCAGCAGCCCGGCAGCCCCTCACACCCGTTGCCCCTTGGCACGGAGGAGGCAGCGCAGACCTCAGCTCACCAGGCAGGAGTGGCGAGGAGATGCAGCCTGAAATCTCAGCCCACGGCAGTGTTGAGAAATTCTTTGACCAAACAATGATTAGCTTTGAATTTAAGAGGGCCTATGAGTAATCAATGTGTACGGAGAAGATATCCTACCCTTGAGAACAGAAACATCCCGGCAGGATTGCCCAAAACAGCGTTGATAAGGAAGAACAGCTTGGCCGGACAACAGAGTTGGGAAACGTCCAAGGAGAAGAAACTGTCCTCAAAGGCTTGTGACCATAACAGGGACAAAGGAGTGGGGGGCTAACTCCCCAAATGACCACCGGCGACCACCCAAGACCCCCACGCATGCAGAGTGCAGTTTTGCAACGCCAGCATTATGTAAATGCAGTAGATAGGCGGAGAGGTGGAGACTTCTCGGAAAATGTCTGAATATTCATGTCTTAAGGTATATAAAGGATGAACGTTTGTTTTAGGGTATGCACGACAGGCGAGGCTATCCCCCGTGCATCCGGCACCAAATAAAGCAATGCCTGCTTCCTCATATAAAACCGGAGTATTGGAGAGTTTATTATCCCATATTTGGTGACAGTTTCTGGCAACCCAGGTGGGACCCTGTCTCTGAGACTTCTCGGACGATTGGATGGTAAGATCTCCGGCGCGCACTGAGCATTTTCAGGGAGATCGCTGATCCTCTGATCCGTGGAGGTCCAGCACACGGCCCCTGCGAGTGGTAAGGCATTGCTTTTCTTTATATTTAAGGGTAGAAAAATCCTTGCAGGATTAGGTTATGAAATTCCAGTAAAGGGTTTAATATACGCTAATACGGGGACGCTCGGAGTATACTCACGTGATAAAAGGGAAAATTGCTCCTCTAGGATGTATATTGAAACATTGGAGAGAGGTGGGGGGAGATCCTCTCACTCAGAGGCAGCTTGTCGAATATTGTCAGCACTGGTGGTCGATGTATAAATTAGAAAGTGGAGAAAAATGACCTAGAGATGGCAGTCTAATGTCTAATACTATGCTTCAATTAATGTTATTTTGCAGAAGGGAGGGGAAATGGGATGAAGTTCCCTATGTTGATTTATTCTTTGCTTTACAAGATCATCCTGAATGGAGCAGGGAATGTAAATTAACACTGAGAGATCCTTTGGTTCTGGCCTTGGAAGAAGATAATCAGAAACTCTCTAAGCATTGTTGTTTGGCGTGTAGTATCAGTAAATGGTGCGTCAAATACAGAGGACCGGACGAGGAGGTGGAAATGTTGGTTGCGTCCCAGGGAAAGGATAGAAGGAATCAAAAGAGGGGAGGAAGATGTTTCTGATGAAGGGGAATCTTTTGCTGGAAGTGAGGAATTCAGTGCCGTTGCAGGGAGAACGAAGGGAGGGTTGGGAGGTCGAGTTGCGAAGCTCCGCTGCGACAGGCAGTAGGGGCAGAGGGACCCGTGACCGTTAAAGTACCTTTCTCAGTGACTGATTAATGCTCGTGGAAAAAGTTGGCAGGTACGTGTAGCGAAGATCCTGAAAAGGAGGGAGATGCCTTGCAGTTAGCATTTATCTTTTGTGGAACAGGCATCTCTGGATATTTGAAGAAAGTTACAAAAGCTAGAGGGAGAGGATTCAAGGAATTTGAGCAAGTTGTTAGAAAGGGCCAGGAAAGTGTATAATAACCGAGAAGCGCTTAAAGAGAATCGGGAAAGGGAAATAGTTGCTGCATTGATGAATCCTGGGAGAGGAGCTCCCAGAGGAAGAGGAGAAAGGGGAAGAGGTAGAGAGGGAATGGGAAGAGGAGTATCTGCTCAGTTGGGTCCAAATCAGTGTGCAATTTGCAGACAGGACGGACACTGGAAAAGAGAATGGCCCCAAGGGAGAGGCGGAGAGTCCGGATTGAGGCCAGAACAGGCTCAAATAGCCACCAGGCTTCTTGCCCTAGATGGAGATACTGATCAATGATGGGGACCGGGGGAAGTCTCGAAAGAAGCCCCAACAGAACCCCTGGTCACAATAATGTTGGGGAATGAGGAAATAGATTTTCTGGTAGATACTGGAGCAGCCTACTCAGTAATTAATACTGGTAAAGGGACACTAAGTCAAGAGAATGCGGTCGTTGTTGGTGCTACAGGGCAAAAGAAAAGGAGACCATTCTTTCAACCACTAGATTTTAATATTGGGAAACAGCGAGTAACCCATCAGTTTTTATATCTGCCAGAGCGCCCTGTCCCCTTGCTGGGAAGAGACCTCCTCACAAAGTCGGAGCACAAATAACTTTCGAAAGAGGAAGGATCTGTGTAAAATACCTGAATCTAAATCTTCAGATGCTCAAGTTTATATGTTACAGGACCCAGTTCAAACGGAACCGGAAATCCCACAGGAAACAGAGAACACAGTAGTCCCACTGGTATGGGCCAGTGGAACTCCGGGAAGGTTGCAAGCCGCGGAACCGGTAAAGATTCGGTTAAAGCCGGGAGCTAAACCGGTAAGGCAGAAACAATACCCTTAGCGGTTAGAGGCTAGAGTAGGGTTAGAGATGTTGATAAATAATTTTAAAACACGTGGGCTATTGGTTGAATGCCAGTCAGCGTTTAACACTCCGATCCTGCCAGTAAAGAAACCTCATTCAAATGAGTACTGTTTGGTACAAGACCTGAGAGCTGTCAATCAAACTGTAAAAAAAAATCCATCCAGTGGTGGCTAACCCATATACACTACTTACAACAGTTAAAGAAACGGACACGTGGTTTACAGTTCTGAACTTAAAGGATGCTTTCTTTTGCATACCCTTGGACAAAGGGAGTCAGGAACTTCAAATGGGAAAGCCCCACAACAGGGCAAAAAATTCAATTGGCCTGGACAGTTCTTCCCCAGGGGTTTAAAAATAGCCCCACTCTGTTTGGGAATCAATTAGCCAAAGAGTTAGAAGAATGAAAGCAACGTAATGAGGACTCTATTTTATTGCAATATGTGGATGATGTGTTAATTGCGGCCGAGTCACCTGATAAGTGTACGGAAATCACTATAAGCCTTTTAAATTTCTTGAGACAAACTGAATATCGAGTGTCTAAAAAAAAAGCTCAACTAGTAAAACAACAAGTATTATATTTAGGGTTCACTCTTTCCCAAGGATTGCAGAGCCTGGGGACAGAGAGGAAGGAAGCTATATGTCAAACACCGGAGCTGACTTCGACAAGGGAACTGTGGGCTTTTCTGGGAATGGCGGGGTGGTGCAGGTTATGGATAATGGACTATGGATTAATAGTACAACCTCTTTACAAGGCATTGAAAGAATCAGGAGACATCTTGGTCTGGACCCTGCAGTGTTGTTGAGCCTTTGAGTCACTTAAAAGAACCTTAACGATGGCCCCAGCTCTAGGATTACCAAATCTAACTAAACCTTTTGAATTGTTCGTTCATGCAAGGTTTCACCTGGCTCTGGGAGTCCTTGCCCAGTGTTTGGCATCCTGGAAGAGACTGGCAGGATACTTTTCCAAACAGCTGGACAATGTGAGTAAAGGCTGGCCGTCCTGCCTCCGGGCTGTAGCGGCGATGGTATTGCTGATTCAAGACGCCCGGAAGTTCGCTATGGGGTAACGGATGACCATGTACGTGCCCCATATGCTGACAGCAGTACTGGAGCAAAAGGAAATCACTGGTTATCACCGAGCAGAACGATGAAATATCAAGCCATCTTATTGGAGATGCGTGATGTGAACTTAAAGGTAACATCTATGCTTAATCCTGCATTATTACTATCCACCTTTTTGGAAGATAGTGGGGAAATAGAATGTGACTGTTTGCAAACAATCGAACAGGCCTACTCTAGCCGAGAGGACCTGAAGGATACCCCACTTGAACGCCCTGACTGGGAATTATATACAGATGGAAGCAGTTACATGAAAAAGGAAGACGGTTGGCAGGTTATGCGGTGCTTTTACAGGAAAAGGTGATTGAAGCAAAGGCTCTTCCACCCAACACCTCAGCACAGAAGGTGGAATTAGTGGCACTAGAAAGGGCATTAACGCTCTCTCAAGGAAAGCAAGTAAATATTTGAACAGACCCCAAGTATGCCTTCGGAGTGGTGCACGCTCATGGAGCTATTTGGAAAAAGAGAGGTCTATTGTCAGCTCAAGGGTCCCCCATTAAACATGGAGGCAAAGCTCTTGGAGCGTGTCCACTTAGCGGCGGAGGTCGCAGTGATGCACTGTAAGGCTCATCAATTCGGAGATACCAAAAATCAATGTGGGCAACAGGTTGGCAGATCAGGCAGCTAAGGAAGCAGCTAAGGGGGGGGCGTCTTTTGATTGTCCCTAACAAACACATTAACCTTCCCAAGGATAGGCCGCAATATCAGGCAAAATTTTAGACAGCCACCTATGGGAGTCGTTAGAAAAGGGAACAGTCCAGGAGATTACTGGCAAATAGATTTTCTCCGAATTGCCCCGTCAGAGTGGTTACTGATATTTATCAGTGCTAGCGGACACCTTTTCTGGATGGCCAGAGGCTTTTCCGTGTTGCACCAACAAGGCTAGAGAAGTAGTAAAGGTATTAATGAAAGAAATAATTCCCAGATTTGGAGTACCAATAGGAATGTCCTTGGATAGGGGTTCCCACTTTGTGGCCGAAATCCTTCAAAATTTGGCTTGTATATTGGGAATACAGTAGGACCTGCACACTCCATGGAGGCCACAATCTAGTGGAAAGGTGGAAAGAATGAATCAGTTTGAAGAGACAGACAAGCAAAATGTGTCAAGAAAATAAATTCAAACGGCCCCAGGCCCTTCCACTAGCTTTGTTGAAAGAAACTTAGTCCAGGAAAACCTTATCAAGTGGTAAACTATCCTGGAGATTGGCAGGTCAAAGGAAATCAGGATTTAAAGGAATATGTGATGAGAATGGGAAAGATCCTTTCCTCGCTACATAGATACGTGGTTCTTTACTTCACCTCTGGGTTTGGATACACAGGTTCATCCTTACCAGCCTGGAGACTGGGTCTATATCAAGGTCTGGAATGAGGAACCCCTTCAGTAAAGATGGAAAGGACCTTATCAAGTGATATTAACAACTTTTGCTGCTGCTAAGGTTGCAGGGAAGGAGTCCTGGATGCATTATACTTGAGTAAAACCAGCATCAGAGCCAAAAGAACCTCAGTGGAAGGTCACCACATCAGATAGAGATCCTCCGAATAAAAATTCAAAAATCAACCTGAAAATTAACCAGTAAGCTGTAAGTGTTTTGGTTGGAATAGCCATGATGTTAACTAACTGTTGAACTAACCAGGGCACAAATCACGACAACTTTTATGAGGAGACGAAAATACGATTGGCTAAAGAGCTTAATGTGACAAATTGCTGGACATGCTCGCAGACAATGTTGGGAGGAACAGGGTTGCCTTTTAGCCCGATCCCTTGACAATGGCCAGAATATTGTATTTTGCTAAATTGGTCTAACCAAACAAAGCTAGAACAAGAGAATGTTATTTCAGCAGCAGAGTTAGCAGTCAATTGTACAACAAAGAAAAACCATAGTGCCATCCCATATGGGTTACCTAAGCAAACCTTTGAGCCTAAGGTGAATTAGACAGACAGACTGACCTCATGCCATCAAATTAGGGCATACAAAAGATGGATTCCTTTGTTACAAAGCAGCCAAAGGTGATACAATTGGTGGTGGCTACTCTGGTGGCTTTAATGCAGGTAACAGTAAATGTAAATTTTGTCTTACACCCACTCAAAGTGTTACTGTGCCACTCACTTTTTCAACATGGTACAACAGGAGGAAATCTTTCTTTTTGGCAGTCTCCCATTACTTGTGAAATGTGGAAAAATGGAACTAAACCTTGGGAAGGAGGATTTAATGGTACATATTGGATTTGTGGAAAAAGGCGTACCGATGGTTACCTGGGGGATGGTACGTATCCTGTTATTTAGGTTTGTTAATGCCCCCAGTTCAAGTACCACAACAACTTCCATCAGGGTGACCACGTTGGAAAAGAGAGATAAAAGTGGAAAACAGACTTATTGCAACAGAAGGGGAAAAATTTTTCTATATGCTATGCCCCATGTGTGCAGCTGTGACCTATGGAACTAAGATAAATCAACTGAGCAGTTTGTTAAAGGAAGTAGCTAACGAAACCATTAAGGTATTGAACAGCACATCTTATGAAATGGCCTAAAATAGAATGGTGAGTCTACAAAATCATATGGCCCTAGATTATCTGTTAGCTAGTCAAGGAGGAATTTGTGCTCTTATAGGACAAGAACGTTATACATACATAGATGATGGATTTCAGACCCAACAGAAAGGAATCAATTTGATTGAGAAGGCAGTGGAAGGGGAGGGGGGGGAAATTGTTTTCCAACTCGTAGTGGAATTGGTTAACCTCATGGCTACCAAACCTAACCTGGCTGAAGGAATTATTTGTAGTGATCATAGATATAGTTGTTATATGTATGTTATGTTGTATCATGATTCAATGTTTACCCTTAATCACATCATGTTGTACCTGAGAATCGAAAATGATATTATCAAAATTATGCAATCTAGGTGACACTCCCAAAGAGCTCTTACTTTGGAAGTCTCAAAGGGGGGAAATGTTGAGAAATTCTTTGACCAAACAATGATTAGCTTTGAATTTAAGAGGGCCTATGAGTAATTAATGTGTACGGAGAAGATATCCTACCCTTGAGAACAGAAACATCCTGGCAGGATTGCCCAAACAGCGTTGATAAGGAAGAACAGCTTGGCCGGACAAGAGAGTTGGGAAACGTCCAAGGAGAAGAAACTGTCCTCAAAGGCTTGTGACCATAACAGGGACAAAGGGTTGGGGGACTAACTCCCCAAACGACCACCGGCGACCACCCGAGACCCCCGCACATGCGGAGTGTAGTTTTGCAACGCCAGCATTATGTAAATGTAGTAGATAGGTGGAAAGGCAGAGATTTCTCGGAAAATGTCTGAATATTCATGTCTTAAGGTATATAAAGGATGAACGTTTGTTTTAGGGTATGCACGACAGGCGAGGCTATCCCCCGTGCATCCGGCACCAAATAAAGCAATGCCTGCTTTCTAATACTAAAACGGAGTATTGGAGAGTTTATTATCCCATATTCAGTGACAGCAGGGGCTGGACCAGGCGGCCTGTCGAGGTCCCTTCCGACCCACACCAAGACCAGACCCGTGGGGCCCCACGCAGGCGGCGGCACAGCCCACGCCGCGGCCGCCCGGCTCCGGGGCGCGAAGCGAACGAGGCCGCCGGTCCCGCCGCCCCGCCCCGCCCCGGGTGGACACCGGCGCCGGCTCCCCCCTCACCTCCGTGGCGCCGAGCCGCGCCCGCACCTCCCGCTCCAGGAAGGGCTCCAGCCCGCCGCCCGCCGTGCAGAAGTACCGCCCGCCCCCCGGCGCCATCCCGGCTCGCCCCGCCGCCCTCAGCGCGGGCCGGGGGGCCTGGCGGGACCGGCCCTCCTCGGCGGGGCCCCTCCGCGGGGGCGGCTCTCCCGCGCTGAGCCCGCCCTGGGAGCGGGTCGGCGGGGCAGAGCGATGGCCCCCGCTGCCGCCTGCCTCGGCACCAGAGCACCTTATGTCCCAGCACCTGGTCCGGACCGTGTGTGTCCACTCGCGGGGCAAATCTTCGCCTGCCCCCACGGGACCGCTTCACCACTGAGCGCGGTTATCACCGTGACGGGAGGGGACGCCCTGAGGGACCGTCAGTGCGGGCGGGGAGGTGAAGCGCTGCCGCGCAGCTCTCGCTCCTCCTGTTTCGGCAGAAGACCGCGCCACCGCTCCTGACGGGGCTGCTGGGGAGAGGAGGATGGCTGTGGCGCAGAAGCGGTGTCTGCATCCGCAGCATCTGGGAGGAAAACCTGTAGGCCCCCCCGGGAGGGATTCAGCACCCACGGCCCAGGGGGAAGCGCCGGGAGGGCAGCTGGGAGCCAGCGGCTCCCCCCCACGGGCGACCAGCTCTGCCGCAGGGTGCGCAGGAGCTTTTATCTCCAAACGACTCAGTTCTCATCCCCCCTTCCTGCTTATTTACAGGGGACAGAGGCAGAGTGACATCAGGAACACTGATGCCACGAGTCCTGTGTAGTCCAGTCTTTGGGTGGGCCCGAGAGGAAACACTCCAGAAGCAGGAGTGGAAAACTGACAGCTGCCTCTCACCAGGCAACACGCTTACCTTAGCAAGCAGGAGAGCAGCTGCCAGGGCAGTCGGGCTGCGCAGCGATCTCAGCAGAAATCCCTCACTTCCAAGGAGCCTTCACCCAGCTGGGCATCAACGCAGAGCAGCTGCGTGCTCATGTGAGGGCCTGGGGATGGAACAATTTCGCAAGAGTACCTAAAATCCTCTTTGGCCACACCACAGAGTTTTCCTCAAAGAGCTGCACATTCAACAAGGCGAGTCTCTCTTTCCGGAATCGCCATTTCAGCATGAAGCTTACCAGCAGCTGATGGACACCCACCGAGCAATACAGGTGGACGCACCTGCCTTTGCCCGTCGCCACAGCATTTCCTTACAAGAGGAGGTTCTTGGTAGGATACTAGTTGAACATAACTCCCCTGCCAGTTCCCACAACCCTGCTCTTTGGTTCCCTATATCCCTGCTGCATTGCCCGGTTGGCTGTGGCAAAGTTGGACGAAGTTAAAACATTGGGTGCAGCATTGGATAACTGTGGGAGGAGGATCAGTCAGTGTGTTCGAGATCTGGATTGCAGCCTGAATGAGGGGAACATGTATTGCAAATCCAAGAGGACGTTGACTTTACATTGTCTTTCATTGCTTTGATGCTATATTTTTATGGTGAAGTCCACCATAAGGACCAGGGCTTGTGAATGTGAGGCTGCTCCTATCTGCCTATAGATGGCCTTATCTGCTCGGTCTCCCTGGTCAGGTGGCCTGTAGCAGACCCCCGCTATGATGTCCCCTGCCCCAGCACTCCTTTTAATCCTGACCCGTAAGCTCTTGGTTGGCTCCTCATCCATCCCCAGGTGGAGCTCCATGCACTCCATCCGGCTGGTCATTGATGTAGAGGGTGACACCCCCTCCT
Source organism: Grus americana (assembly GCF_028858705.1). Taxonomy (NCBI): domain Eukaryota; kingdom Metazoa; phylum Chordata; class Aves; order Gruiformes; family Gruidae; genus Grus; species Grus americana. Next base: position 419,886 of record NC_072859.1, on the reverse strand, counting down.
TGTCTGCCCTGTCTGTCCTTCCTAAAGAGCCTGTATCCTTCCATCCCAACACTCCAGTCATAGGAGCCATCCCACCACGTCTCTGTAATGCCAATAAGGTCATAGCCTTGCAGGCGCGCACACGTCTCCAACTCCTCTTGTTTATTCCCCATGCTACGTGCATTCGCATAGAGGCATTTCAGTTTTGTTCCCGATGAGGCTGACTTATTGGCTGGAGCGGCTGGAATTCTTTTGATGTATTCTCCCAGTGTCTCCCTGTTGGTTCCCATTGCATCTGGAGCCCCTGGCTCATCTCCTCTAGGCTTCGAGCATGCTGCAGTGTGTCCAGCACGTCTCTGAGCAATACGCTGAGGGCCCTCACCAGCACCCTGTCCCTCCAACATGTTGGACACGTCGTCCCACAACATGTCGCAGGCAAGCCTGATGTTATCCCCCTCCCCCTTCGAGCCTAGTTTAAAGCTCTGTCGATGAGCCTCGCTAGTTCCTGGGCAAAGATCCTCTTCCCTCTTTGAGAGAGGTGAATCCTATCAGAGTTCATCAAGCCTGGTGCCGTATAGGCCGTCCCATTGTCAAAGAACTCAAAGTTGTGGCGTTGACACCAGCCACAGAGCCACGTGTTTATGGACTGGGTCCGCCTGTTCCTCCCAACGTTGCTGCCCTCAACTGGAAGGAGGGAGGAGAATATTACCTACGGTCCCAAATCCTTCAGTGACTATCCCAAGAGCCTGAAGTCCCTTTTGATCACTTTTGCATTACGTGTCTCTGCTTCATCCCCACCCACATGGAGGAGCAGCAGTGGGTAATAGTCAGAGGGCCGTACCAGGCTGGGGAGTTTCCTCATAATGTCCTTAACGCGGGCCCCCGGGAGGCAGCAGGCTTCTCTGAGGGGAGGGTCTGCCCTGCATAATGGGCCCGCTGTACCCCTCAGAAGGGAGTCCCCTACAACTATAAGCCACCTTTTCTTCTTCGTGGGGGTGGTCACAACACGAGGTGCGGGCCTTTCTGGCCTAGGCGCTACCTCTGGTGTAGCTCGACTACCATCCATATCCTCCCTTGAGTGGCCTTCCACAGCCAGAGCCTCCTACCTGTTGTACAGGGGTACGTGGCAAGGCAAGGTGGGCGAGGAGGAGAAGGTTTGCCTGCCACGCCGAGTGGGGACTTGCTTCCATTCACTCCTCCCTTTGAGGCTACTGCCTTCTGCCTGGCAAGGGGAGGATACAGGGTCCCCTTCACCTTGGTTTTGGTCTGTTAGTTGTCCCTGTTTCTGTCTCAAGTTGGTGAATATAGCTCAAAATGGCGGGGGGGAAGCCAACCACAACCTATCGATGGATAAAAAGAAGGGACTAAAATGCTTTCAGCTACCGTAAGTGAAAACCACTGGATTTGCAGCTTGCTATGCATTACACTGCGCTCTTGCTTTTCTTAAGCTGGAGGTCTTGGCCTTGTCCGTGATAAGGTTGCTGGGCCAGTGCAAACTTGCACTCACTTTGTCAGATGGTTTTCAGCTGAAGTGAGACACAACTGATGTGGTTTTATGCTCTTGTATCTTACATATTGACAAAAATGCTGCACGGCAAGTGCATGTTTTCCCGAGTTTAGGGAGTTTTATTGAGAATTAGACATGGTCTAGTGTGGTATTACTGGATCTCTGTATTCTACTTCCCCCATTCAGAGCTGGAGTATTACAATGAAAACAGGGAATATATTAGGTGTTACCGAAGTGTTTCTCAGCATCTCAAATGGCTACTGCAGTAAATTATTTCTATAACTTTTCTCCTGTCCCCATGGCAAAATGTGTGCACAGAAATGATTCATGTTTTAACTGTATAGATTTAGATCTCAAGATTTCATACTTACTTTTTATTCTTATTTTTCTTTTGATAGGAAATCCTGAGGTAACATACAATTTTACAGTCTTAGGATGCTCTAAAACAAATATTGCAAGCGTGGCTGTCGTTTTTTTTTTTAATAAATCTTTCTTTGGACCAGTGATTTTCTTGCTGAGAGAACAAATATTTTGCACGTGTTCTCTTGAAGCTTGGAAGGAACACGGTTAAAACTGCATCTGAGGTCTTACTTATTAAAATTAAAAACATTATAACTAAATGATTATAATTAAAATTATCAAGATTTGATAATGAAGCAAGCTGGGCTGTGTGCATCTCTAAAGCCCTTCTTACTTGCAATCTAACTCTTCCAGGCTTTCTATTGTAGCCGTGCCTTTCACAAGAATGCCTTCCTTACCCGAACGGTGGATCCTGTGTGTACGGCTCAGGGCAGGTCGTCAGCCAAGCGTGACTACGGATGGCAAAGTGCTTCTCTTGTAAACGTGTAAAACTTCCACGTGGAAGTGAAATTTAGCGTGTCAAATTCAACTCCTCTTGCTAAGTAAGGAGCAGGGAACAATGGATGTTCCGTGCACGGGGGAGAGAAGGGCAATTGTTAATTGAAGTGCTGTTCGTATTTCCTAGGGGTTTTTCTCCCCCTCTCTTCTTGCCTGGCTCGCTTAGTTCTCTTGAGGGCAAAGCTTGTAGAGGGTTGGGCTCAGCAAGTTCACATCTGAGGCAGTCATAGTGAGCCGTGCGAGGTTGCACAGCCAGACAGGGCTCCATTAACTTTTATTTCATGCTCTTTGGCACGACTGCACTCTTAAGCACAGCAGGATTAATTTCCATGCAAGTGTATTTAGACTCCACCAGCCAAGAAAGGAAGGGTACCATCTCCATGGCACTTGACATGTTTAGTGTTTAACATCTTTATTCTAACTGCTACCAGAAGGGTTGCAAGTTGTCTGTAGAGAATGTGCTCTGTGTTCTGAGAAATCATCTAAGGCTAATTACCAGGGAAATGGTTGTAAGGAGGAAGCAAAAAAAAAACCCCAACAAAAACCCCAAGTCCGAGCTATGCTGTCAGTAAATTGTCATTCCTGAATGACCTCATTACATTGTTGCTACCTAGGTGAATGACCTGCTGTGGCTATGGACTGTGCAGGGCCGGCTCTGGTTTGGGCGCCGCTTTCTCTCCCCTCTCCTGCTGCCGCCAGGCGGGCGCTGCCTCCCTCCGGCAGCGGGTGCTCGCGCGGCTTCGGGAAGGCTCGGGCGGGAACGGCCGGCGCGAGGTGGGGGGGTTGGGGCGCGCTGAAGGCAGCGGGGCGCTGCGCGTGGAGCTGCCAGCGGGCCGGAGCGGCGCTGCCCGGAGGAGGAGGAGGGGGGGGTCGTTTTCGGGGAGGACGGCCGGGGGAGCGGGCACCTGATCCCGAGGTATTGGCGAGGGGAGAAGGCCGCTTTCCTCCGGGGAGCAGGCGGCGGGCAGCCTGCCTAGAGGTCCGGAGCCTGTGCCCGGCCCTGCCGTGAGGACCCGGCGCTGCGACAGGCACGAAGGCTGAGGTGCCAGCGGTTCAGAGGCTGAGCACTGGAGGTGGAGGCTGGGGACCTCAGGTGCTGCCGGTTTCCACCTCACCAAAGATTATTACAGCCCTCCTGCCCCTGCCTCCCACCTCCTGGTGAGGGTGCCTGTTGCTCTTCCATCCCTGCTGCTCCCAGGGGGAGGAGGGGACTGGCTTTCAGAGAGGCCCCCTGCCCTCATGCTTGTGAAAGTCCTGTGGGGTCTAGTCTAGAGTGCGCTGGCTTGCACGTTGCTTTCCCTGCTATGTAGCTGTTTGCAGAATGTGCTGCATTCTGCTGTTTGGCAGCCCAGAAATGAGTCTCTCTGCTTTATTTTTCATCTATATTGCAGTGTAGTAATGCTGCTTCTTTCTTGCAGCATATTCTGATGAGCTTGAGACAGATGAGGAGACTAGAGCAGACTGGTCACCAAGTTGGCTTCTCTGTGATACGCAGCGGGGACCTGCTCTTAGATGGCTTTCAAGCTGGCTGGTAAGAAACTAAGTTGTGAAGAAAGAGTATTCTGAAGGTGAAAAGTTGAATGGAAGCAAAACTTGGTAGAAACGAATGCCTCTCTTAGCTGACACCAAGTCCAGATTTCACAAGCTAGCGTAGCGGTAGCTCGTGCTCACGCTCAGTGATGGTGCGGGATGCTTTGAACCGACTGAAAGCCAAGTGTAGCCTGTTCTCCCTTTTCTGAGCTTTTCCTGTCTGCATACCCTCCAAGTACCGGTACCTGACACCTGCTGTCTGTCTGTCTGTCTGACAGGTCTGTTTGCACCCAGCCACAGGAAATGGGGAGATTTAGCGGCAGCAGCAGCTCAGACGATTCTAGAATAGCCTTTGCTTTGAAATGCATTACTTCTTGCTAGAAAGTGGGATGTCACCAAGGCCAAAATACTTTCCACTTGACTCATTTCATAAAAACTCATCTCTGCTCTTAGATCAGCCTGTTCTGTCCGAGGCTTATTGCCTTCCTGAAAGGCAATCTCCTTGGTTCCTTCCTCTCTGCCTTCCCAAGGTGAATTCACTTGGTAGGGTGGAGGGATTCCCCTTTCTGCTTGGTAAAGACAGTATCATATCTGGTGCTTGTGGTAGCATCTTGCATTTGGGAAAAGTGACCATTTGTTCCCGGTGGGGAGGCCAGGAGCAAGGTTTGCAGTTGTTGTGGACCCTTGCAGAGCAAAATTGCACCCGAGTCGCCCTGAGATAGCTGCCCTGGCTAAACATGCTTTGCCTTTGCTGTATGTGGCACGCTCCGCTTGAGTTGTAGTCCTGCCCACATTTATATTTAAATGGGAATATTTTTATGAATGATATTTCTATAAAAGTACTGGTATTTTAGAAGTCTGTAAATATTGATGTCAGTATATAGATTTCAATAACATATATATATATATATATAAAAGACTTTTCTTTTTAGCCCAGAAGGGGGGGTGTCTCTGTATCAGATACTACCCAACAGTCTGACCAGTTCATTGAGTGCCCTCAATGAGGGTGACAGCAAGTTTAGCTGGTTGCGGTTCCTTCTTCCCCCTGGGGGAGAGAAAGGCGGGGGGAGGACCTTGAGCTGCACATGGCCCACTTTCCCCGAGAGGAGCTGTCGTGTGTCTTCTCATGTGCCTGTCAGCCCTGTGCTTTCAGGAACTGTTTTACTTGCCCCCATCTGGTCTGAGATGGCTTCTGATGGGAAGACATAGCCTTTAAACTCTGCCTTCATTTGTGTTACCTGTCTGAAATGGCTTTAGTGTGCCTTAGGCTTGCCATGCTTCAGCTCTGTAGAAGTGATGGAAGGTAAGGGTTGTCCCATCCCACTCGGGGTTAGGGTGAGGTTAACTGTTTAATTCTCTGCGCGGTAATCAGAAGTAACGACAGTTACTTTAGAGGTTCAAACCAATCACAAATTTACTTAAAACTCAGTGGAACTACAAAAGATAGAGGCTTGGCAAAAGTCATAACAAGGCTCAAAACTTAGCAGAACTATGAAAGGTAAGGATTTAGCAAAACGTGTGACGATATTACCCTAATGTGCTGAAAATGAAGTTAGAGACAAAGAGAGTGATAGAGAGGAAAAGAAAGAAAGAAAAGAGAGAGAAAAGATATCACCACCCTTGGATCCAGTGATGTTCTCTGCTCGTAGTTGTAGTCTTCCGGTGGTGGGCGCGCGCCGAAAACTTGTGTTTTCCCTTTTTATAACCTGATGTGCCCGCCCCGTAGGTGGGGGTTTGTCAACACTGAGCAGGCGCAGTATGTGCTTGGGAATGTTCAGAAATGTTCTAGAAATGAGTTGGTGGGTTGTGGGGGTCCTGGGGGTCTCACTGCCCCCCCCCCCACCCCAGGGCTGACCAAGTGAGTGGTGATCTGTCACAGGCATATGGCGCACAGGGCACAGGTGGTCTTTGTTTCAGAAATAGAGGAGTGGTCTCAGAAGACGTTATCCTGCCTCCGCAGGCTCCGTTCTTGGTCAACACTCCCTCGTCATCGTCAGCCCATCCCTGTCCACGTCAAGACAGGTGTTTGTGACATTCACTTGTTATCAGGGCCTTACAAGTGTTGCTGCCTCAAGCAACTCGCTTGATGTCCTACGAACAAGTGTTATGCTCCGCAAACACTTTCGTAGAGCTCTCAACATGAGCAGTGGCCAGTGATGAAACAGGAGAGTACTGGAGTGAAATGAGAAATCTGTGGGGATTCGTAGAGTGGGGTAGGTCGGGTGGGTCCTCCCGATGCCATCTAGTCTGATTTCCTGCTCAGAGCAGGTCCAGTCAGATCATGTTGCTCTGGGCTGTGTCCGGTCACGTTTAGGCTGTCTCCAAGGATGGCGATTCGGTGTCATTCCTGGGCAACTTGTTCCAGTGCTTGGGCACCCTCGTGGTGAGTGACTTTCTTTGTTTTGAGTCAGAATCTGCAAATTGTCTGTTACCCCTTGTCCAAAGCTCTTCAGGAAGCGGCAGTCTGCTCTGCTCAAGTCTAGTGTTGTGATTCTGCTGGTTTGCTCACTTCTCTCAGGTTTTTAAATTCTACAACCGAATGGTGGCTGCAGCCGAGCATGCCCTTGACCTTTGCATCCTTGATCATTTTTTTTCCTTGTCTGTGGACAAGGATTCCAGCAGAGGGTAGAGACGGGTGCCCAGTCATTCTGCTTTCACACGTGGGGTGTGAGATGATGTTGCTCGAAGTCTGCTGCCCCCCCCCCCCAACACACCCACCCTGCCTGCAGAGTCTGAGAGGCCTGTGCTGGTGTATGTGGTTGCAGGCATTCCTCACTGGGTTAGCCTCTCTGGGCCTGTTGTACAGGTGAGCAGTAGATGTTCTAAGTACAGCAACATCTCTCTGCTCTATAGACAGCCTATATTCCACATACAGGCAGAAGAGCCCCGTACTTACTACCTGTAAAGCCTCACCTCCCCCGTTTGTGTGCTTCTGTAGGCAGAGTGTGCCTGATGTACAGAGAGACCCTCCCCTTCATTCCCTAGCGTCCCCAGATTTCATGTGTGGGTGTCTCACGTGGCCCATCTCTGCTGTGTAACCAGAATACGTTCTGCGTCCTGACAGGAAAGTAGTGTGCAGTGCTCTCCACGTGTATTCTCCATACAGCCATTTTCTAGTCTGTGTGGTGGTGGTTTCTGTTCTCTGTACAGCCAGTGTACACTGTATAAGCAGACCAAAAAGCTCTGCCTTGGCGGTATCTAGTCTATGACTAGAGGGAAGGGACATGCTTTGCCTGCGTACAGTCTATCTACAGACGAGATATAGTCCGTATCCAGAGAGAAAAGCCTCACTGTCCCTTTTTTGACAGGCAGAGTATATCCTGATATATGCTGCATACTGAGAAAGCATGCCTGGCTTGGCCTGTCCGTGTGTAGTCTTGAGGAAGACAGTATGTAGTCTGCAGAGGGACAGAAAAGCCTCCCCTTGTTGCTGTGTCGTGTGTACACAGGTGGTAGATACTAGATGTTGAGGTAGGTGAGGCACTGCTTTTCAATGTACGTGTCTTACATTTAGCCCGTATAGTCTCTACGCAGACAGAAAAGCCTCTCATCACCGTGCCTGCGTATATTCTGCATAGGCTGTATTCTAAAGAAAAGACTGAAAAGCCTTCCTCTCCTATCAAATGTATTTTACAGAGAGAAACTGAATCCTCTCTTCAGGATCTCTTGTGTGTACAGACAGAACAGCATGCCTGTAAGGGCCTTCTGTAGGCTTCTGTGGAAAGAGGCTATCTTCTGCTTCATCTCTTTGTATCTACTGTACATACAGATAGTACATATTCTGTATACTGGCAGTATATGAGCTCTTTACAGACAGGAAGAAAACCCCCATGCCTTGCCTCCCTCTCTCTCTGTGTATGTCTGCATGTAAAGTATGCGTATTCATGTGCACGTGTCAGGGCAGCATACATTCCACGCGCAGAGAGAAATGCCCTTCCTCCCATGGCCTTGAAAGTGTCTGTCTTCCATGTAGAGACAATATCTATTCAACATAAAGACTTCGACATCCATAGTCAAGATAAAGCGTAGCTTCCCCTCACCTGGCTGCCTCTTTTGGGTAGGAATTGACAAATTGTGTGTCTGTTTGGTACGTTCTATGTCTGTGCTCTGTGTAGACAGTGCATCTATGGAGGTAAGACGGTGGTCGTGCTTCCTGTATACTTTTCTATGTGTAGATAATGTAGCTTCTGAATAGGGAGAGGAATAAAGCCTCAGGGAGACGAGATCGGCTGAGGCTTCTCTTCCTGGCGATGGAGTATATAGTGTCTGTGGATGTTCTGTATAGACCGTGCGTGGGGGGGTGTGTATCTATATACTCCAAAGACTTCTGTTGACATGTGTCTCCGTCTATCCGTAGATATTCTGTTTATGCTTGTTGCATGTTTTCTGTATATATTCTGTGCATATAAAGATATCTAGACGGTGTGCTAGCTGCGCGTGCTTTATATCCGAACAGCAATTGCCTCACTCAAGCAATGCAGGCCTTGTTCTGTATGTAGAACAGCTAATATAACAACCTACAGATAGTGTAAATTGAAATGAAGCAAGACTCAGCTAGGCAAGGTGAGGCTTTTTTGTTTCCATGTAAACTACATACTCTCTTGTTTATGCCCTGTTCACAGATGCTACAAGCTCAGCCAGACTCTTCCAAGTGTAGGCAGTAAACATACCGTCAAGTTCTCTTCAGCCTGTAGATGGAAAGCAGGGACACGGTGCAAATCCTTTTGTCCGTCCACCTAGTCTCTGGTGCCTGAGTGTCTTGTAGCTTGAGCCTGGGGAGCTCAGCTGAGTCTTGTGCATTGATGCAGATGTGGGCTTTGTGCTGCTTGTGTGTCTCTTGGGTAGCAGGCGAACAGCAAGGGCGAGGTGAGAATGACCAGAGGAGCGGAGAAGTGGCTCCCGGGTGAAATGGGAGCTCTGCAGGTGGTCATTTGAAGGGGCTAAGGGGAATGTTTGGGGGCCACCTTGTATCTTGGCCAGAAAGGGCCTTCTGTGAGTGGCAGGTTTCCTGAAAGGCAGAGGAGTGGGTTGTGCCCCTGCGCAAGGGCCACCTGTGGAGGATGAAAGCTCTCTGGGAAGCATGAAGAGGGGCTGGCGCAGAGTTGACTAATCCCCGTGCAATAGTTTTGAAGTGCATCACCGTCTGGCCCTGGAAGACCACTTCACTGCCCAGCTGTTTTAGAGCACTTCATCGCTTGGCTTTTCTGGAGGTTTTTCATTGGCTTTTTTTTTTGGATGGCTAAAATGCCCCGTTCTTATTGGAGTGTGTCACTACCCAGCATTTTTTGGAGTGCTACACAACGCAGCCCTAGAGGAGCCCTCCACCCTTGGTTTTTTGTGCCCTCCATCTCCTGGGTGTTCTTCAGCGCTCTGTCCTGGGGCTTTTTAAAAGCACTCCAGTCTGGGGTGGTTTTTTTGAGCTCTGCACCGTGAGCCTTTTTCAGAGCTCTTCACCACCGAGATATTTTGGAACGCTTCGCCTTGGTGATTTTAAGAGTGCTCCATGCCGGGGCTTTTTCAGAGGCCTCCATCACTTGAGTGTTTTGGAGCTAGCCAACGCAGGGGTTTTGGGGATCACTATACATGGGGACTGTTTGGGAGCGCTGCTCTGTTACTTGGGAGAGTTTCACCATTTTGGTTTTTGGGCATCCTGTATTGTTGTAGTGTTTTATGGAACAGGACAACACCCAGCAGTTTTTTTAATTATTTACAACAGCGTCCTGGAGGAGTATATCACCTCGCAGCCCAGGAAGACGGAGCACTGCAGTGGAGGAATGCTTCAACGAATGGCCCTGGAAGAGTACATCACTGTTCTGGTTTTTGGGAGACTTTTTTTTTTGAGTCATCCCTGATTTTTCGCTTTTTTTGGTTTATTTTATTTTTTTTTTTAGCTTAACAACCAGGGATTTTTTTTTTGGAGTCCTCAATCTTCCCCGAGGCGCGGCCTGGCCCGGGGCTCTTTTGGGAGCCCCCCTCGAGGCGCGGCCTGGCCCTGGGCTTTGTTGTTGCACTTTATTGATTTTGTATTTTCTGGAAGTCTATAGCAGTCTTTGATAGCTTCACTAGCTTCTTAGACTACCGCATCACCACTTGGGTTTTTTTGTGCCGTTCACTGTGTTGTTCTTTTGCAGTCATCTGCATTTGGGTTTTTTTTGGCAGGTCTCCAGTCTGGGTCTTTGTAGGAGCCCTCCATCTCCTGTGTGTGTTTGAGGTCTCCACCTGCCGCTGTCCCGGAGGTCTCCATACTGGAACTTTTTATGGAGCTCGTCAGCATTCTGGTTTTTTGGCGCCTTTACAGTGTGTCTTTTTTATGGAACACTACAACACCTGGTGCTTTTGGAATGCATCGCCACTCGGCCCTGGAGGAGTGCTTCACTCTTGGTTTTTTGTAAGCCCTTTATGGATTTACTGTAGTATGGAATACTACAGCACTTGGCTTTTTTGAAAAAGGATCGCAGCACTGCCCTGGAGAAATGTATCACCATTTGGTTTTTTGGGAACTGTGTACTGTGACCCCGGAGGAGCGTGTCGCCGCTGTGCTGCCCTGGAGGAGTGCATTCCTCTTTGGTGTTTTGTGCCGTTCTCCGTGTTGCTTTTTGGGAGTTGTCACTGTTTGGATTTTTGGCTGCTCGCCACCCTGGGTATTTTCTTGAAGCTCTCCATCTCCTGGGTGTTTTTAAGCTCTGTATCACAGGGCTTTTTGGGAGCTCTGCACCCCGGAGCTTTTTGTCAACCCTCGATCCTTGGCTTTTTTAGGGAAGTCTCCAGCCTGAGGCTTTGTTGGAGCTCTTCACCATATTGGTGTTTTGGAGGCCTTTACAGTTTTTGTATGGAATACTACAACACTCGATATTTTTGGTGTTTCTTTTTCCTGTTTGGTTTCTTTGGGAGCTGTTTACCATGTTGTTTTTTTGGAGTTGTCACCATTTGTCTGTTTGGGTTTTTTTGGCAGATCTCCACCCCAGACCTTTATTGGAGCCCTCCGTCTCCTGGGTGTTTTTGAGCTCTCTGTCCTGAGGTTTGGTGTTTTGGGGTTTGGGGTTTGGTTTTTTCTTGAGCGCTTCATGGTTTGGATATTTTGGAGCTCGCCAGCCCCGGGACTTTTTTGGCAACCCTTCACTGTTTGGGTATTTTGGAGCACTTTGGTGCTTTTTAAGAGTGCTCCATGCCAAGGCTTTTTCAGCGGCCTCCATCGCTTGGGGTTTTGGGGAATACTCTACCCTGGGTCTGTTTGGGAGCTCTGCACCCTGGGGCTGCTTGGAGCGCTTCACTGTTTTGTTTTTGGCTCTCTTTGCGGTTTTGCTATTTTCTGGAATGCTGCGATGCCCTGTGACCCTGGAGGAGCTCTTCACATTTAGATCTTCTGGAGGGCTCCATTCCCTGGCTGTTACTGGAGTTCATCACTGCGTGGCCCTCAGAGCGCATCTCTGTGTGGGCTTTTTGGCTCTTTTAAATGAGTTGCAGTAAAAGGTCTCTTAGATTGGCAAATGATTAGGAAGTACATCTGTTGCATGATACAAACGGAGTGTTCAGAAATGTTCTGACTTCACTGTTGTCGACATGTGAAATTGAGAACTCAAAATTGAATGCTATGGGGAAATAAGATGGGAAAGAAGCGTTGGGGTTTTCCTTGCTTAAGAGTAGTAGTGCTGTGTGACATGGTGCTGGGAGAGCATGGGGCTGGGGACCTCACTGAATGGGGGGCCAGGGCCGAGCTGAGGGGTAGTGCTCGCATAGAGCGCAGAGGCCGGGGCCGAGCGTGGGGCTGGGCCAGCACCGAGCACGGGGATGGGGACAGCAGCGACAATGGCATGGGAAGGGTGCCTAGCGTGGTGGATGGGTATGGCTCTGAGCGGGAGCACAGAGACAGTGCCGAGCATGGGGGTGGGTACAGCACTGCGCACCGGAGGGCTCCTCTAAAACAAGCTGTAGTAGGACCCAGGCAGGTTCCCGGACATCGGACTTTCAGAATGGCTTGTGTTCCTTTTAGCCCGAATGATTTAGTG
>NC_072859.1:271157-335993 GCF_028858705.1 Grus americana | reverse complement strand
AGGCCTGGTAACCAAAAGCGTCCAGAAGTTACGGGCAGGAGGAGGCCTGGAAACAGGCGAGGATCAAGGTCGTTTCTTTTTCACATAGGAAAAAGGTCTTTCCTGGAAGTGAACTGAGCCACTCGGAAGCATGCCGTAAACTCCTGGTTGCACTGGGTGGGAGGCTGCGTGTTTCTCATGTCCCGCCTTAGCTTCAGCACTGATGTACTGAGTTCGCGCGGTGTTTGGTGGTGTTTTGGATCCATTTCAGGGTGACTTAGTTTAGAGCTGACCTCCTGGGAGCTGCAGTCATGGCAAGAGCTTCTTGCCTTTGAGCCGTCTGTTTTCATTCTAGTATTATCTCGAGGCATTTGGCACGGTTCCAATGAGCTTGATGGACCCAGCAGGGCTGGTGCAAGAGCCACAGGACGTCACCGAAAACGTGTACCAAAAATCAGAGGTGGCAGCTGAGAAGACCAAAGCAGACCTGCGTGCAGAAGTACCGCTGCCTTCTCCCCGGTGTGTGCACTCTGCTCTCACTCTCAGTGTTCCAGGAGCTTACAGTGGGCAGAGGGATGTGCAGGAGCCATCCCTGTTTCCCTTCTCTGAGAGGTGAGTGGGCCAGGGAGCATGGAGGAGAGCGTGAGGAGACATGTTTTGGATACCGTCAGGCCCGCGGATGAAGAACGATGCCTGGTCGAGCAGACGTCCCGGCAGTAAGTGGAACGGCTTCCCAGATGCTTGCATGTCTCAGCCTCCATCTCCCCAGCCTCCGTCCTGAGCGGGGCAAAGGAAGCACTGAGCTGTCGCTGGTCTTTGCCAAGAACCCGGGTGGCGGCACGTAGCTGCGCTGCTCCAGCTGCAGCTGTTGGTTGTCTGGATGAGTGCAGCTCGAGCTGGAGCATGCTGCCATCTCCTCTGGCTCCCGAGGAGAGGCTCTGCGGGGCTGTCCTGTGCCCCTGGAGGCAGTCGCTGCGGTGCGGTAGAGAAAGCTGACCTGGACTCAGGCTCTGTCCTTCCCAGGGACCTTGGGTGCCTTCCCCTGGAAGGCTCAGCACATTCCTGACGTGCTGTGTGCAGGAAAGGCAGCCTTTGGCGCTTTGACTTGTAGGCACAAGTCAAAGCAGGAGAGAAGGGCCTGTTTGTCGAGCAAGACTTTCCAGGGCTGCTCTGCCTGGTCCTCTCCCAGACAGGTTTTGTGGTACCTGCCATGGCGTCCCCTGGGCAGTGGCTCCCTCTCCCACCAGTCCCCGCTGCCCTGTAGCACCCTCTCCCACCAGTTCCCACACCACTCGCTATTCCTCCCTCTTCCCCTAGTTCCCTGGGCACCGTGTCCCTCCCTCTTAGCCACATCTCACAGCCGTATCCCTGTGTCTATCCCTTTCCCACCCCCATATCCCTCCCTCTCCGCCAGGTTCTGGGCAATGCCCATCCCAGCCTCCCCCCCTGCTTCCCACATGCCACGTCCCTCCCTCTCGCCAAGTCCACAGGACCTCGGCTGCCTCTCCCCCACTTCACAGGGCCATCCGTAGCCCTCCCTCTCCTCCCGTTCCAGCACCGTCACTACCAAAGGTCTTGAGCCAGAGCCCACCCTCTGCCCGTTTCCCACAGCCATATCCTTCCGTTCCCCCAGTTCCCAGGGCTGTATCCCTCCCCCCCCCCCCAGTTCTGCAGCAATGAGCAAAGCGGTGTGTAGAAACCAGGCGTGGCCCCTGGCTCGCTCTGCATCTCTGGTGGTTTTATTTGAGAGGGACCCCGGGGGGGCCCAGCCACCCCACTCAGGGGTGGAGCCAGGGGAGGTGGTGCGCGTGGTCCCCTGAGCCCGGCTCTTCCTCCCGGACCCTCCGCAGCCACGATGGATCTTCACGGGTCTCCGGCGGGGAGCGGAGCCGGCTGCGCCCATCGCTGTCCCACTGCCAGGACAGGCTCCGGACACGCTGGCGGGGCACGGGGGGCTGCGCTCCCCACGCTCGGCGGAGAGGCTCGGGCCGGGGGCCTCTGGGGTGCCGCTGCTGCCTCTGCCGCCCCCACCGCCACGGCGACGGCCCCGCGTAGGGATGGAAGCGGCTGTGGGGACTGCGGGCCACCCTGGCACGGTCATCGTCCAGCCTCAGGCGGCGGATGGCCACGATGGGCTGCCGGCAGAGCGGGCAGGTGGCAGCGAGGGCGGTGGCAGCCCAGCGCTGGATGCAGGCATGGCAGAAGGCATGCCAGCACGGGTCCACACCAGCAGGGTCTTCGAGGGGACCCAAGCAGATGGGGCAGGTGTCCCCCCGCCGGGAGCTCCTGGCGGCTCCCGGCACCGCCGGCTCATGCCTGGACGCCTCCAGTGCTGCTGCTGGGACTCGGTGTCCTGTCAGCTGCTGGCGGGACTTGATGTCTCCTCTGCTGCTGGCGGGACTTGATGGGTGCCGCAGGTGGGACTCGAAGGCTCGTGTTCCACTGGCGGGTCTTGGTGGCTCCTCGGCCGCTGGCAGGTCACGACGTCTGGGGTGCCGTTGGCAGGACTCGATGGCTCGGGTGCTGCCCACAGGACTCGACGTCTCGTGTGCCACTGGCAGTACGCCACGCTGGCGTGTATGGGTGCCCACCGCAAGTGACATCATGGGGTGACTGTGACTCTCCGGTGCCATCACAGGGCTCTGAGGGGCACACCCGGGGAAGGACCCAGAACCTCCTCCCCCAGCCTCAGACACAGACCTTGTGATGCAAAGGCCGTCCGGCAGCGTGCTTCACGCCTCCGCCTTTGCTCAGGCCCCTTTTGGGTGGTGCCTGATGGTGGTGGTGGCCCAACCATGTCATGTGTCCACTATAAGTTCTCTTCAAAGCTGCACTATGATACAGTCACCTTCAACGGCTTCCACATCTGCCTGCATGACCTCAAGCGCCAGATCTTTAGTCGCGAGAAGCTGAAGCCAGCCAACTGTGACCTGCAGATCACCAATGCCCAGACCAAAGAAGGTGTGTGGGGGCAGCGGGCGTGGGGCCTCAAGGATCACCCGGCTGACAGTGGCACAGACTGCCCTGCAGTGGCCGCTGCCTGCGGGGGCCACGTTCTGCTCTTTGTGGGTCGTCCCCACATAGCGTGAGTCAGCCTGGGGCCCATCCCGCCGGCATGTGGGGGACTGGGAGGGCAAGCCGTACCGGGCATTAAGCGGGGTGGGAAGCCATAATGCGATTTGGCCACAACTCGTAGCTGTGACTTGTGTTGGGAGCCTTACCGAGCTGTTCCTTTGGAGTTGCTGTTCTGACAGCTACCTTCAGATCTGTGTTTTAGACATGGAGCTAGGCATAGAAGAATATGTGGTTGATGTGTGACATGTAGTGCTTACAAAAGTTTTAGTTTCCTGGACTTCTTTTAGGTAAAACGATAAGGAGATTTGGGAGGATATCTTACAATAACAAACCTGAAAGATTTCTCTGAAATCTGGTGGAGAAAGCTGAAAGTGCTAGAAATAGAACAGATGGCTAATTTGAAGGAAAAAAGTGCTTTTGGTGACTTAATTTTGTCTTCAACTTGTTTTACTCCACTGCATTGGAAACCTGGTTTTGTGGCTGTTGCAGAAATTGCTCACTAGCAAGATTTTGAATCAAGACTGTATCTGAGTTATAATCTATGCAGTCCCTTTAAAGCCTTCTTGCACGGTTCTTGTTCTCTGTATCTAAATTAGACTTTGGAATTTCTTGTTCATATAACCTCTTTTCTTCACCAAAGACATTATCATTCAGATGCTGTTGAGCATCATTTCATCATTCATTTCTAAAGGATTTTTTTTTTTTTCTTGGTACTAACCATGTCAGGGCAGTACTGATGTTTTATGGCAGAACATTTATGGTGAATATACGTAATAAATGTTCTTAGAGAAGTCATAAATTCTTTTAAATCTAATAAATGGTGCTTGATTCTCAGAGATGGTAATGGTTTTGTATTACTTGGTGTGATGTTTCTGTTTGGTAATCTGCCATCTTGATAAGTTTGAATGTGATTAAAGACTTTGGGATATGATTTCTCAGAAATAAAAAGACATGTAAAGTGTTTTCTTTCCTTAAACATCCCATTTCTTTTTTTTCCCCCCTGTGGTTCTGTGACACTCTTACAACAGTCTTTAACATGTGTACTAATGGGTTTTTTTTTTCCCCTCTTCCTGTTTGACGTGTTAAAACTTAAACAGAATAATATGTATGCTGTGGTAACTGCAGCCCCAGCCTTTAAAGTGGCTTTAAAGTGGTTGGACCTAAAGCTCACTGTTTATCTACAGATATTTAAAGTATCTTCAGGAGAATGTCTATGAAGATTTAACAGTACGTCACAAATGCCAGCAGGCTGAATGGCCAACTGGCTGACATCACTCCTGTGATAGTTGGGTCTGTGTAAACAGGGCCTTCAAATGAGAATGTTGGATGGTAGTAAACCGCAATGGAGCCCAATTATTGTTACTAGAAGAAAAAAATATTTGAAATAGGCCAAACACATGGATTCTGTTATAGCAGGTGAGAAACAGAAAGCAAAGTTTTAGAATAAAAATTTATGCTCATAAATATGTCACCCCATCAAGTGTTACTCTAATATGCATAATTCCAGTTGTACAAAGTGTGTTGCTTTGTTTTCATACATAATCAGAATCCAGTGAAGAAAAAGTGTCTGCTCCACTAGGTGCTGTTAAATGTGGTGTTGCCTAAAGGTGAAGTTAAAGAAGGAATATCTTTCATACTTCAAAGAGCATCAGTCTTGTTTAACAGTGACAAAGTCCTCCTCTATTTAGGTTGTGTTGCGCTTTGACCTTTGTAAAATGAGGATAAAATTTTAAGCTTGGTATGTTAGTGACACAGCTCGTAGAATCATAGAATCATCGAATGGTTTGGGTTGGAAGGGATCTTAAAGATCATCTAGTTCCAACCTCCCTGCCACGGGCAGGGACACCCTCCTCCACTACACCAGGCTGGAATGTTTATGGAAGCTTTCATGAGGGTGTTTTCCATGTGAACACACAAAAATGCCCCAGTGGTTTTCAGAGCAAAGCTAGAGAATACATTTCAGTGTAATATATATGTATGTCAAATTTTTGGTTTATATGCATAACCGTGAATTTCAGTTTTTATTAATCAGCTATAGGTGCTTAAACTCACCTTCAGAAGATAAAGGAAAAAACTAGACCAGGATATTCTGCCTAAACAGGATATTTGGAATTCTTACATGTGGACATAAAGTATTGGGTTTTTTTATACCTTTGTCTGTGCAGAAGTCCTGACTAAATGTTGAAATGATCTTGGAAAGAACAAAGCGAATCTTGAGTGAAGATGGCCTGCTTGTTCAGATTTCTCCAAGTCTCTAACCTTTTACTGCTCGGTAACTTACTTTTCATAATGGAAATCTCGTCATAGAAGCAGTGCCAGTATAAGCAAAAAGTAGACAGGATTTTAAATATCAGTGGAAAGAGTGATGCGATGACTTACTTTAAGATGCTGGGAAGGCAAAATGGATGGTTGGAACCTATTTAAAAAAAGGAGGGGAGGGTATCCTTTTCCATGCTTACTCTGGAGGCATGTTCTATAAAGGCAGAATTCCCTTCAAAAAGCCTGTACTCAAGAATGGTGCATTTAAACTTGCCTCCTTTTAATTTGATCTGAATTTCTTGACTTGTCTTTTATAATTATAATATAATTTAATGGTCATATAATTCATATGTTCTCACAATATTGTGGAAGAACCGCAAACTCCTGAACTTGGGTTTCTTGAGTACTCTCTCCTGTCCTGTCGCATTCTGACTCAAACCACTTGGAGAATGTGCTATTCTGCTTGTCAGACAAAATATAAAAACTATAAACCCAAAAATGAGACTCTGAACTGGTCTTAGATGAATAGTGTTAAGGAACAACAGTGCTCTTATAAGACTGTCTCTTGAACTCAGGACTTGCCTGAGTTCAGTGTTGCACTTGACAGTCTTAGTAATGCCACGACATGATGTCTTTGAAAGAAACCCACGCTAACTCTGAATGAATTAATTTGGCCTCAGAGCTGATGTCTGTCTGTCTGTCTACTGGAATGTCTCCAACACTGTGCAAACTTCGCATTTTAGAGACGGCGCTTAAGCAACTTTTAAACCTTGCCCTTCGCTGTGCCATTTTGTGTTGGCAGTGCTAGCATGGGGGATTACTTTGGTTACACCACATAAGACATGAAGGCATCGGGCAGTTTTTATAATCAGATTAATGATTGGAAGTATGTTAGATTTTTATTGACTCCTCCTTTCAAAGCAATGTAGGTGCTCTTTTGGAGCCTATATCTATCTCGCTATATAAACATGCAAGAATAGCCTATAAGGCGGCAGATGTCAATGCTTCTCTTCTAATGGTCAACGAATTGTCACAAAATACTAAAAGGGCACGTACTCTTCTTTTTGCATAATACACCTCTTGTGTGTGTTCCAATTGACCTCTGCGGGCTTGCATAATTTATGAATAAATGTATTGGCCGCTGTCCTCATATATACAGTCTCTTTCTAGGAGAGGTGCTGGCACTTGGAATCTTCTGCAGAACGACCGCAATCCTCAGTTCGGCACGGGCGTAGCAAACTCTGGCATTTCAGAGAGTTTCTCTGCTCTGCAAACAGTGAATTGAAAGAATTCACGTCCCTTTGGTTAAGTCAAACTAGGCGATTAGCTGAAGAGGGGAGATACCACTGTAGTTGGAGCCAATTCTGCCCTGCTTGTGAAAGCAAGCTCAAAATAACCCCCCAAAATTTCTGTGATCCAAATTCTAGCACTGCCAGTTTTGTTTCCATTTAAATGTAAAGCACTGAGCAGCTGAGAAGTGTGGTTGTTGATGGATTAAGCTCCAAGAAATCGGCAGAGATGGCAGGGTCTCTTCCGTGTTCTGTCAGTCTTGAGCGCGAGCAGCAGAGGTGACTCGTTTTCAGTGAGCCGCTATGAAAGCAATGGTGCGGAGTTTTCATGCTGTAGCCCGGTGCCTGTTTTGTTGTCACCTGGTTTATGCAGGTGAGACTTGCTGTGGTTTGTTTTTCTCCAGGGATCTATTAGTTTTGTAGCCTAACGGAAGTAAAAGCAACTTAAGCTAGATCAGGAGAGAACCTCGTGCAGACTCTCCTTTAGAGCCCTTTGAGCCTATTTTGCTGTTGGCATTCAAACAGTATTAAAAAAATGAAAAAGAGTTTGCTGCTTCTGTTTGGTTATCAAACATTCTTCAAATGTACCGCTAGTGTGTTGAGACGATAAAAGCGCGATGTTACATATAAAATTGTGCTCTTACATCTGTAAAGGGCTCCTGAAGTGCTATGTAATTACGTATTAGCATACATTCTTACAAACTGACTGCTGTGTTTTTTCTGTATTTATGTTGTTTTCAGAATACACAGATGAGAATGCCCTGATTCCTAAGAACTCATCGGTAATTGTGAGAAGAATCCCTGCTGGAGGAGGTAAAGCTACCAGCAAAAGACATGTTCTGTAAGTATCCATAAAGCATTGGCTTCTTTGTTAGGGGTTTCAGCCAGTTAACTTTTTAAAGGATACTCGTTTACAGAGGCATTCAGATTGTATCTTTCTTGTTCAAGCTGCTGGTAATTTTTGTTGTCATGGGTAGATTTTCATATATCTGTCCCAAAGTAGACTTAGATTTTTAGGCCTTCTGGGGCACGGGGTTCCAATTCCAACAATGGTAACTTTAGGGTGATTCTGTTGGGTTTGTTCAGAGCCAAGGTGTAGATCCTGTTTCCTCTAAGTGGAGAGATTCCTTATTATATGTGTTTGCTTTCATTGCTTTTATAGTAAAGGCAGATACACATTATAGTGTAAAATTATAATTTGTTCCCATCTCAGAAGAGTCTGATTCTCGGTGTTTGACTATTTCTTGTGTTTGGGGGGGAGGGATATGGCAGGTGTTCTTATGCCCCAAATCTGGGGGTTTTGCATACTAGCCGTACAGGAAGGACCAAGGGTGGCCAGCTGGTGAACCACGCGGACAAGTTTCCTTTTAGTTTCCTAAAGGCCGTGTCCATCTCAGGCAAGAGGAAAAGAACAACATCCTAAAGTGTATTGCTTTTTGTGCGAGTGTGATGAAGGAATAGTTCATGTAATACTACTTAATCCTTTCCAAACTTGAAACTCAGTAAGCAGTTTAGCATGTTACCAAATGTTAGTAGTTAACTTTCTATGTCTGTTTTTACCCTGAGCTGATATCTGTGCTCCACGTTTAATTCTGTATTCCCAAGATTTCCGGAGGACAGAGAAACAGGGGTATTGATGAAAATTACAGCTATTCAAATACACTCCTGACTACAGGAATATTACTGCCACTTATGTATTCCTAGAGCCCAGTTCTATATCAGCTACATTAGCATTGTTTGAATGGTCGTGTTTTCCAGCCTTCTTAAAGTTACACCTCTCCACCACAATTAGTCGATTTCAGCAGCTTGTGGGTTTGCCATGTATTTGTAACATTGGTTGTCAAAAAATAGACTGATGAGTTACAGTGTGTCTGGGACAAACAGCGCAGCAGCGTCCTAGTACCCATGAAGCATTTGCAAGCAAACCCCCCTCAATTTATGTGGCTCTGCGTGTAAACATTGGGCATATTACTGCAGTAGTTGTTGAAGTGCTTTCAGGCACTCCCTAGTAATTCTGGACACCACAGCATTGTGCTTATAAACATGGCCGTGTTTGGGGGCTAATTTAAATATGTATGCTTAAACATACCTTGCCAATGCATCCTCCATTTCTGGTGGATGGCATCCTCTCCTGCTATTGCAGTGCTGCCCTAAAAGGAGAGGATCGATGCTGCTAGCATCAAAGATCAAATGGATACCTGTGTGTGAGGATAACGAAAGAATGGCACTGTTGTTCATTGAAAATTAACCAGGCGGATTAGGTCTCTGTTCCTTCAGCTGGAACAATTGCAGAAACAACTGGTAGAGCAGTTAATGTTTGGGAATGATGAATGCGTGCTGTAATGGTGGAGAGGCCTTCAAAAATGTGCTAATCGCCTTGTAGTATGTTCTCCGGGTAAACGGATGAAGAAACCATTATGTGGTAATCTAAAGTGGTTCCTTCTACATCCTCATCTTCGGGAGGTCCGTGGCTGTAATTGCGAGCCTCGGTGGTGTTCTAGCAGTGGCAGGAAGCATGAGCCTTTCTATTTGTCCATCAGTTCCACAGCAGCCTTTGAATTGCCTCCGCTCATGGGACACTTTGGATGATGCATGAATTGTTTGTAACGATATCAACGGTTGCATGTCTGATCCATGATGAGCAGCATGCAGATACAGATCAATGAGTATGTGGAATCTCAGCAAGTTTTCAAATGTAATCAGTATTTCCTAGAACATCGTAGCATTTTCAAGGTTACCTTAAAAGCAAATTCTGGCAATTAAGACTGTTGTTTTTTTTTTTTTTTTTTTGGTCACAGGGCTCATAAATCACCCAAAATCTTAGGATCTCCTTTCAGGTGACATTTCTACTACTATTTTTAATCAATATCGCATAGGTAACACATGTAGCATTTTGGCACTTTAATGGCTAAGTATGGTAGACATCTGAACACAGTGCTTGGGCTTCCACAAAGAAACTCTCTTCTAAAGGCTGTGTTGCTGACAGTGGTGTTACTTCTTTGTCAGATGACTGATTTTTTTTCACTTAAGTAAACTTGCACTTCAGAGTGTCTAGCCTATCACTGTTCTTTCTTAGGAACTAGAGTACTCTATCTGGTACCTATTTGTGATACTAGGGAAATACAGATGGGCTAAAGTTACCTTTGTATTTTGATGGTTGATTATTTAAGAACACAAAACTGTAATACTGACTTCATATTTTTGATATGTAGCAGAGACAAAATATCTGAGGGCTTCCACTTTCACTGTTGTGGTCTGTATCCGTAAGTCTTAGAGTAATTGGTGCAAAGTAGACATGGGATATTGAAGGGGTTTTTTTACTTGCACTGAAAGTACCAAGAGGGAACAGTTTATGTATATGAATAACTTTCCACATTCAGTAGACTCTCAGAACATAATGTGTTGATGTTCAGGTTTTATGATCTGTTTTCACTGCTTTATGTTGGGTACGAGTGCTTTAAGTTCTGATCACCTTTATTTCTTCTTCTAGAAGTCGAACTGAGCCAGTGAGTGGAACATCAAAAGCAGTATGTAAAACCACAATTTCACACTTTTTTCTACACACTGCACTTAATTCTAAATCACGTATTAGTTTTCCAAACATTAACTGAATATATTTTCCAGTCAAACATAGTATACGTTGTAAATACAGCGTATTTAATTCAGCATAGTAAAAACTGAGTAACACCATCATTTGCACGGTTCCCATGTGAATATTGGCATTGGTGCCTAGTGATGCATTGTATTTCATATTGAATATGTTAGATTATTTCCTGAATGACTTTGTGTGGCACAGATATTGTAGGATCATTTTTAGATCATGTAGGTTCGAGGTTTGCACAACTGACCATAGTGCCCTGTTCAATACCGGTCTGCCTACACCTAGTCATATGCATGTTTGTATAGCTTGTGTGTGCTTTTTGTTTCTTGCCACAAACATTGTTTGGAGTGTGCCTTTTGCCATTTTCACATTTTATCACTTAGCTTTTGTTTTTAAATGGTTTTTTCCTAACTGGCAAAAAATGGGGGGTTCCAACAAATACCAAACCCAACATATCCCATACATTTTGAGGGCAGTTCTGTGCAGCTAAATGATTCTTTTTCATGTCCTTAACTAGTTGGGCATTTGTTCCTAAAGCTGTATAATTGAAGTGAAATTGTTTGGGCCCCTCTGGGTCCACAAATGTGTTTAATAGGTTGCCATGAATATAAATATTGTTGCTACACAAAGTGGTATTCTCAAGTTCTGCATTGGATCTCTCCACTTTATCTGATGAAGCAGTTAATAGTTTGTCTGCGAATGAAAATATCTGAAAGCCAGTGTACAAATTTTGGCACAAGGTTAGAGCCTTGTCGATCTCCAGCGGGTCTGGGTATTACAGTTTCTTTTCATTAACCACAGAGGCACTCCGAAGCTGTCATAGGTTTGGACTCTGTTTTGAGCAAATACAAATCACAGTAGGTGGGAAATATCTCTTTCAGTGACACTCAGAGGATATAGTGCAGACTTTCAGACTACAGGAGAGGTTAACTATTGCTGTGTTTTGAGTGTGGAACTTGAATATGTATTTAATTTTTTGTGAACAGGTTGATGAGTCTTCTGCATCTACTTCTCTGGCCCAGCTTATGAAGGTATATACAAATTCTTGTCAAGTAATAAAAAATAGTATTTGCTTCATATTTTTAAATCTTAGACTGTGATCTATAGCTGGATAACTGTTGTCATGTGAACAAAATTTTAATATAATTTTTAATAATTTATTTTGACTTTAAAATGTCTGTATACTTTGATACTATTCTGTAACAAGTAGTTCCCAGTGTGGGA
This sequence comes from Grus americana, assembly GCF_028858705.1. Lineage (NCBI taxonomy): Eukaryota > Metazoa > Chordata > Aves > Gruiformes > Gruidae > Grus > Grus americana. The sequence goes on along the minus strand of NC_072859.1, from coordinate 324,566 downwards.
AGATAGAAGGGGAGCACCTTATCAGCCCCAACATGATGTTGCAAATTACTCACCTTCAAGACACAAAGAAGAGGCACTTCAGAAGCTGTTTACCATTTTTCCTATGTTTTGTTAATTTTGCATTGGAAACTAAGACAATTTTCACAGAAGAATTTAGTTGGCTGTAAGTTATGGATGTTTCAGGGGGATTTGCAACAGCCAAAAGAGAAGCGTTTCTCTCACATGGACGACTGCATGGCTATTTCTGAATTTCTAGTCATTATAGTTATAGGTCCATTCTTTGAATGCTTCGCAATTTCATAAATTGTAGTGTATGTACAGTGGGCAACACAATCTGATTTGTTTGAACGCAGACTGTGTAAGTTGTGTAAATGTACCCAATTGCTTGTAGGAATATACCAATGGGCATGTGTGGCATATTAGCAGTCGTGACCTTCTGAAACTGTGGTAATGCCCTGTTTTCCTATGGAACTGCCTGCATTCTTTCCTCAACTGTGTGTAACTTTGTCTGAGGAAGCACTAATGACTGCACTTTGTGTGAAGGCGTAGCGCTAGCCAATTAAATTTCTAGTCTTTAAAGCTGCACAAATTAGAGAAGGCAGGGCCTCACACAGAGGAGCTAGTTCGTTCTCAAAATAAAGGCTGGAGTTCATTTCCAAGGAAGAGAAATCTCTTCCCACTGGTAACTTCTCACCTGTCTCACTGCAGAAATTAAATTCTGTAAATTTGGGGGAAAAAAAAAATTAGATTGGAAGGTAGCCACCAAAATAGATTGGAAGGTAGCCACCAAAAGAAATTGGTCTCCATTAGTGCTGTCCCTACACGTGTGCTTGGTTCTGTAAACTCATGTGAAGTTTTACTCTAAAATGGGAAAAACTGTCCAAGTGGTCTACACATCTAAGCTTTTGAGAAAATTTAAGCATTTCAGAAAAATACAGGAACATGACATAAAGCAGCTCAAAAGTGCTACTCTAACCTCTTTAGTGCAGACTGGCTAGCATGGAGGCAATGTGTTGTAAAAAGTTTTCTGGTTTATCATTACTATGTATTAAATGCCATATTTGAATTTTGTTCTATTCCTAGTAATGTTTTGTGGTTTGGGGATGTGTTTTGTAAAACGCTTGGATTCAAACAAATCAGTCGATTATCTGTAAAGTTTTCTGTAAATGTTAATGGCAGTGATTTCATAGATGTCAAACTGGCTTATGTTACTGTTGAGAAAAAGCTGTGTATATGAAAGAACCATTTAATAAACTGTAGAAACTAGTTGGTTGCTTTTGTGAATGAATGCATGTAAAACCTAACACAAGCGGCTGCTCTGAATGAGAGGTGCTTGAAGGTCCGCATCATTTACAGTCACTCCCTCAGACCCTGCTTGTATCTGGAATCGTGTGTAATAAAAACTTTTGAGCAAATACTACTAAAAAAAATAAATCAGCTGACTTCAATAATTTGAAGATATAATTCTGCAGAAGGCTTATATTACAAACTGTATGTTAAAAAGAACAGTCAACTGGAAAAAAACTGCAGGTTTTTTTCTTACTCTAGTTAAATCACTTAATATGAAGAAGTGAGTGGGGGGAACATGCAGTTTGGACTGCCTGCAGCACATGATGGTCAAATTTCTACTGAAAAGAATCTTTTGTCTTGCTGAAGGATTGTAAAATGTTGGATTCCTTTTAATGCTTCTGTGTTTGAAGCTGAATTTCAACAAGCAAAACCAACTGCCCTGACTCTTAAGTTGTATGTCCTTTTAGTGCTGTAAAATGTAAATAATGATACTTGCATACATCTTTCTCAATTAAATGTACAGTGGGTATCTTCTTATTCAAATAGTCTGGAGCTTAAAAATCAGCTTAAAAATACTAGATGGTATAATTTTTTCTACAGATAGCTTCAGTCCATGTGGGACAAAATTGGATTGGTTACACGAGTCTTTATGTAAGGTACAGCTGAGTCTAAAGGTTTGAGTGCTCAGGAACGCTATTTTCAAGTAGGTTGACAGGCACATAAACACCCTGTCATGGCGTAAGGACTCCCCAGAACATCTCCAGGATAACTGTATTTTATAGAAGCAGCTGTTCTCCTGCAACCTCCGCTAGCGTTGTGCTGCTCTTTACAGGATGGGATGAGTGGTGTTGTCTTTGGCTGTGTGTGCTTCAATGTGTTCCTAACGTGTGTGTCAAATCATTACCTGTTACGCAGACTGCGGATCTGGCTGAAGCCAACGCTTCCGAAGAAGATAAAATAAAAGCTATGATGGTCCAGTCTTGCCAGGCATATGATCCAATCAAGTAAGTTTTGATAATGTCCAATCTGTTCTTTGAAGACTATGGAAAAAATGCAGAGATGTTTGTTTCAACAAGAGAGACACATATATACCTTTTTTTTCCCTTCCCCAAACCTTTCAGTTACATGAAGAAACCCTTGGGTCCACCTCCACCATCATATATTTGCTTTCGTTGCGGGAAACCTGGCCACTACATAAAGGACTGCCCAACGACTGGGGTAAGATTGTGGGGGACTTCTGGCCTCACTGAGTTTTGAATTTTTTTACCTTGGCAGTTACGTAACAAATGCATGAATACTCATATTTTCTCTTTTTTGTTTCTCTTGGGGTGAAATACAGAGGTTATATGGCAATGTTGCAAAGCCCTTCAAAATGCAAGGGAAACCTGGAATTATAAATGTAAAATTTTCTTTGTTTTAGGTCACAGAGATTAAACATATTCATAGATCTTTCTCTGGGAACTTTCATGCATATTTTTAGATATTTCACTATTACTGGAAATTTTTCTGGTTTTCACTCTTTTTGATGACAGTTCACAGTTTTTAGTGTTTTGTATAAAACCAAGATGTTTCTGTTGACCCTATCTGTCGAATATTTCTGTGTTTTAATTGCACAAGTCTCTGGTTTAGTATTGCTGCCATTTAAGGTTAGTCACTGAATGTATATGCAGGAGGTAAGAATTCAACCTCGGTATCTCGATGGTGACTGTAAGTTTCCCCGGTGACTGACCGAGAGCCCTGAAGTAAGCTCTCACCTGAAGTGTGCTTTGGAGGAGGAGCGGGTTTGTGTCTCTTCCCTGAGCGGGTGGTGAGCTCAGAGATATTTCACCATTAAGGAACCTGAAGGCAAGCCAAAGAGTGTCGATTGAGTTCAAAACACTGCTCAAGCCTTTTGAACATCTTGACTATATTCATTTAGGAAAATAAGTATTTTAGTTGAGCAACCCTTACGCTAGGTAGAAGGAGAGGATTAAAGGCTTACGCTACTTAAAATAACCATTGAAATGTCATTTTGAGTGTGGGTCCTAAGATGAGATATCTCTGCATTTATTTTCTCTTCACAGGACAAACATTTTGAGTCTGTTCCCAGAATTAAAAAGAGCACAGGAATTCCAAGGAGCTTCATGATGGAGGTGAAAGATCCCAATACAAAGGGCGCTATGCTGACAAACACTGGAAAATATGCAATACCAATTATTAATGCGTAAGTATGGAATTAATTGGACTGACCAAACACTGAACAAGAGAAACCACGCGTAAATGTCTGCGTGGCAATAGAACCAAGTTGGCTGGCATCCGTAGTTATGGGGAAGGAAGCATTGTCATTGTATCTTAGCCTTAAAATACTTTCTCATATTAAAATAGAGTGGTCCCACTGTTCATGCCCCTGGAAGCTGGCTGAACTCGTGGTATGCTAAGAATCAGTATTTCTGCAAAAGATTTCAGCAGTGTTTAAGGTGGAGTCATTCTCTTTGAAAGCTCGTTTTGCTTCTGTTTGACATATCAAAGGCTTCTTGCAAAATTTAGCAAATAGCTGTTGGACAGAGATTGCCTCCCCTCTAACTTGTATCAAATCCCACGTGTGAAACAGACTGAAGTTTTCCTGATGCTACAAACTAAGCAAATGCTATTGTGTGCTGACAAGAGTGGCTGTTTTCAAACGCACTTGGTAGCACTTCTGTTTTTCAGCCATGGATCTCCCTTTGTAGAAGCTATAACAGAGACTTTCATTTATAAAATGTCATTACTCAGAGACTAACTTCATCCTAAGCCTGCGCTTTGTGTTTACCCTCTGGCAAAGGAGAGGTGGGATTCATTTCACCTGATTTCTAGCTGTCAAAAAATGACTTTTCTAGTCTGAGCTAATTTCTGAGTTGATCCAATGAATGGGAGAGTTCTGCAGAAGGAAAATTGTTCCCCCCCTCCCTCTTCTGGTGTTGTGCCTATAGAAAAGTAGTTTAAACTAAATGCCTATGATTTAGAAGGCTAATGTGGAGTTAGAAGAATGCCATCTCTTCTCTTCCTTTGATAAAATACAAAGCTTGGGAAAGTTTGCCTTCACCCATCTTTAACTTTTTTCTTCTTCCTTCCCCCCGTCCCACCCTCCAGGGAAGCGTATGCAAGAGGAAAGAAGGAAAAGCGTCCCTTTTTACCAGAGGAGCCCTCCTCCTCCTCCTCAGATGATCCTATTCCAGATGAATTGTTATGTCTCATTTGTAAAGATATAGTGACTGATGCCGTGGTTATTCCCTGCTGTGGAAACAGTTATTGTGATGAATGTAAGTGCTACTCCCATGTTTGTCAATTCCAAACATCACATCTGATCTTCTGAAAGCAGAAAAAGGAGATAACGAAATTACTTTCTAATCAGTTCTATTTAATACTTAAGTACACCCTGAATAGGAAAGGACTCTGATCCTGTAAAGGCAAAAAAAAAAGGCAGAAAGCTTGTTTATGCATCTAGTTAAATCCTCTTTACATGCAGAAGGATGAGTGTGAGAAGAGTGCATAATTGTGCAGGTGATTACAGTATTAGATCTTGAATGCATTTAGTTTGTCCGCAGCCCTTTCTCTCATACAAAATTATATAGGCAACTCCGGTGACTTACTGCAGTCTGCAACAAACAGATATTTAGGCATTTAATGCGCATTCTTCTCCACAGGAGAGCTGCTTAAAACCTTCAGAACTCAAACCTACTAATGGCTTTTTGATGTGTGTTTTGTTCATTAACCTTGAGGTTGGTGACTTCTCACTGTACCAGATAGTGGAAAGATGATGAGTCGAAACACCAAGATACAGTCTACTCGACATCTTCAAATGTTACAACAGTGAAAATAAAACTGTGCAGTTATTTGCTGCATACTAGAAACTGTTTACGCTATTCAACAGCTATAGCTTCATGCTCTCAATTCAAGACCATATTCACCCATTAATGACATACGCCTTTTTATAATTGATTAGAACCCCCAAAATTTCCCTAGGTTGGCTAAAAACTATTTTGATCATTCTAATGATTCACAGGTATTAGAACAGCATTACTGGAATCTGAGGAACACACATGCCCAACGTGTCATCAGACAGATGTTTCTCCTGACACTTTAATTGCCAACAAGTCCCTCCGCAAGGTAACATGATGACTTTTACGTATACTGTTTGTAAGAAAAGTCTCTTTGTAAGAAGCTGAAAGGGAAGAAAATATTAATTAATAAAAATTAAATATTAATAAATAAATAAATGATGATGACTGTTACACCTCCTGCTGCTCTGGTGACTGCCACCGAACAATCCACATCTTCCTCTCTGTCAATCAGCAGTTTGTTGGAAGTGAAGGTAAAATTTATTTTTATTTTAATATTTTTTATTAATTAATATTTTTATTATTATTTATTTAGCCTTAAGCAAGACTAAATTGAATAAGGCTACATTTACGTTTCAAATGCATTATCTGTTGCTACAGAAGCTTACAACTCTTTAGAGACAACCTGGTAAATTCAGATGACACTTTTGTTTAACATGATTGCTCACTTTCAAATTCCGTGTTAACACTGAAGTACTTTGAATACAGACACTCGGAGTTACCAGTCATCAACATCAGTGTTTAAAGTGATGTGTTGATACATCTGTACAGAAATACACAAGTAATTTTATGCTGTGGAGGCCTTTGTTCATGTATCTACTGAAGTTTCATATTACCTTTTCGTAAATTCTTTTCTGCCTCCAGGCTGTAAACAACTTCAAAAATGGAACTGGCTACACAAAAAGGCTCCGTCAGCAGATTCAGCAGCACCAGCAGATGATGACTGTTACACCTCCTGCTGCTCTGGTGACTGCTGCTGGACAATCCACATCTTCCTCTCGGTCAATCAGCAGTTTGTTGGAAGAGAAGGTAAATTTCATTTCAACGTATGCTGTGATTCTTGTGGTTTAGTAGAGCTCATTTTCCAACTGTTTGCATTTATTTACAACGGCTATCAGGTTCCTGCACAAAGACAACCAGCATTACCAAGTCTTGTGGGCCCTCGAGGACAATCAATACCCTCAACTGGTAAGTAACTAGAACTTTAGAATTTCTTTAAAGAATTATCTTCAGATAAACTGAATGGGATTTTTTTGTTTTTCCTCTCCCACTCCAAAAGCTCACCCAATGACAGCCAGTGCAGTTCGCTCAGCAGGTGGCAGATCAGGCTGGGAACGGTAAGTATTCTACGGAAATTCAATATACTCCTACTTGTAACCTGTGAAAGGAGGTCGTAACACATAACTTACACAACAGCTGATTTATAGTGACATAAGTATGCACAGATAGTTGTGGAGACTACAAGTGGTAATTAATTTTTAAATGGCTTAATTTGAATTGGCTTTAACAAAGGGCATCTGTGCTTGCAGTAAGATGATTTAAAATAAAACTCCAGTACATGATTGAAAAGAGGACTCTGAAAAATGACCACTTTTTGAGGAGATCATCATTACATAGAAAAATTAAATATTATTAAAGAATCAGATGGAAAGCCACTCTTTTGATTACTGGCTGAATAGGGCTGAAGAAATTGATCTCCCAAGAGAAATCAGCCTCCGACATTCTTTCTTTAACAACTTAGTTGATACTGATTGAGAAAATTATTGGAAAAGTCAATGCTGTTACTTTATCACCATTTGGAATTTCTTCAATTTAGTCATCTCAAACAGCCAAGCTGCTTTCTCTCAGTTGGAGAGAGAGGAGTCTCTTTTATCTATTACTGCCGTGTCAAGTTAGTCCTTCGGTTTTTTATAGAGAGATTGTAAGGGTGCATTGTGTTTATAAAATCTTAAAGATAAATTGAAACAAAGACCAGGATCCATCCCACAGATTGTCTAAAACCTCCAATTCAGCAAGCAAGAAAATAACCGTTCAGGGACAAGAACAAGCCAAATACATCATCATGCGGCAACAACGTAGGAAGCATATGTGGAAGTTAAACTGAGTATAGGAGAGAAGAGTGAGGGAACTGTTGGGGGTGAGGATGAGGAAGGCAAGTATGAGGACCAAGAAACAAGTGTCATCTCAAATGAACAGAAAGTAGGGAGAGAAATGCGTAAGTTGAGAACAAGAAGTGCTCGTCACCATGCTCCCGCTTCATTCGGCTTCCTCGTTAAAATCAGGGCAGAGTGTAACAGTGACACATGTGTTGGGGTTTCTTCAGAAGTTCAAACCAACGATGCCTGCACAGTGAAGGTACCCAAAGGACTCAGGCCCCAACACTGCCAGCATCAACACCCGTCTCTGTGCCTGTGCCTCCATGTCCCTTGTATCATCCACCTGCCCAGGCACTTCTCTTCCACCGGGGTACCACCACCACCGTTTACTCCTCAGTTTCCATCTGGTCAGCCTCCATCTGCTGGGTACACCGTCCCCTTTCCAGGATATCCCCCAGCTCCTGCAAACATGTCATCAGCTTGGGTACCAACAGCAGTACCAACAGCTCATTCAAATGCCACCCCAACAACACACACACCCCTCCTTTGTCTAGAGAGGGGTTTTACAGAGAACAACGGAGACTTAAAGAGCAGTAAGTATTTGGCTCAATGGCATTGCGTTGTTTTTCATTTTTGTATCTCGGTAGCATATCAGACTGCAGTTACACCAAAGTGCATCTGACATAAGCAAAAATGACAGTGTCTTTTTTTCCAATATGCTTTCTCATTGCAGATGATAAACATCCAACACCAAACCAAGACAAATGTAAATTCTAAAACTTTCTCTAAAACTTGCAGGAATTCTAAACTGGTTTTGCTTAAATAGGACCTTTGCCATTTGCACGCAGTATACCTTCTCTCATATTGGCCATGTTTTGTTTCTTGATGTCTTTTTGTAATAAAGGTAAAACTATAATTGTAGTAAATGTCAAAGTTATTTTAACAGTTACAAGTCCAAACTTGATGAGATTACAAATGATTTTGCTAAGGAATTGATGGAATATAATGAGATTCAAAAGGAGCGTAGGCGTTCGTTTTCCATACTTTACAAGTCTGTAATGGAGAAGCAGATTGTCCAGAAGAATCAGGAGGAGTTCCACTCCACCTCTCTATCGTTAGATGGACTGGATGATCCAGGGGATTAGCAGCGGTAGGAGTTCCATATGTAGGTTACTCGCTCCAATATGGCAGAGATGACAGTTGCCCAACAGTTATAATTTTGCAGCAGTTGTTAAGGAGCAGATGTGTCTTTTACTAAAGCTCCTCTGTAATGACATCCTTCACCTCCTGAAAGCCATGAGGAGGCCAGAAACTGAAGAGTTGTAGTTGCTGGATTTTCTGCATCTCCCTACTCTGATTTGAACCATTGCTTCAAAGCTCTTCAGAGGAGATATGCAAGACAAATTGTCTTCATTTCCTCTTTTGTCTGTCTCATGTGGATAGACGGATAGATTTTATCCTGGCCTGCAGACTGGAGGCTTTCACTAGTATTTTCTTGTCATTGTTAACTATTTCTTAGGAATTAAAAGATCAGACTTCTTTGTAAGGAAATCTTAAATTGATGAAGGAGTTTGAGAGGAGAGATGATGCTAACAAACGTATGTGGAAAATAAAAGAAAAAGTTGTGAAGAAAAAACCCAGGGTAGCTGATGTTTTCTATCCCCAAAAATCACCTGGGCAGGAGTCTGAATAGCTCTCTATTAGTAATGCTGTCAGTATCTTCCCTAGAGTAATGGCATTGAGTCATATTACTAGATATGACTTTTCTTGAAATGTGGTCACTATCCTTGCTTCGAGCTAGAGGTATGTGCAAAATGTTGCTAGGACATCTGGCTAGAAATGGTGATTAAATAGCCCCGTATGTAGGATTGCCGTACAAGTATTTTGCATCCTGGATGACTTGCCAAGCAAGTAGTGAAGTTAAATAGACTAAACAGGCATTTCAAAATTGAGCTTTACTGTCTTTGGCCTAAATCATGTTTTCTTGATGTTTGATAGTGCCTTGTAGCCATTAAGACTTGCTCTTTTTGCATCTCACCGCAACAAAAATGATTTGCAGTGCATGGAGCTGCAGAGCATATGGAGAGGAAAAAAAACCCCACACACCAAATTTGGGAGGAAAAAGATGGGGGAGAGTGACTGTTTTAAATTAACATCATTTTTTTTGTGTGTTGTGTTTTCTTTAAGGTCCAAGTCTCCCTGCAGTGCTTCATCAGTGCTGCTGTATCCACGAAGAGGCAAAGAGAAGAGGTGTAACAATCGGTCTAGGTCAAGGTCACGTGGTTATCACCGGTCAAGGTCTCCAGTACGTAAAGGCCAGTCTCCCACTGAACAGACTACACCTCAAGGGAAAGAAGGAAGGGAGCATTTTAACAGATACAAAGAAATTCCACCTTAAGTTGTTTATGTTCTTATTCATCTTCCTATTACGTCTATAAAAAATTTTTGAACTTGTGCATGCTCATTATTTTGAATAAAGTACACAACATCCAATAGCTTTTCTCAGTGTTTAGCTACAGCTGCTAATCTTTCCAGAGCAGAGCTATGCTGTAAGACCTTTTTTTTTTGGTAAAGACAGCAAAAGAAATCACAAGAAAAGATTTGCCCCGTAATAGTCCAATTAAGTAGAAATTCCAATGACTGCAAACGTGACTTTAAAGGAACTCCATTGGGCTAATAGTGTGATGTTCAGAAAAGCTCACTGTGGTGACTGGCACAGTAGATGAGAAATGGGCTTAGCTGTAACTCAAGTCTTAAACTGATTCAAAGGAAAAAAAAAACAACAACCAAACAAAAAACAACAACAAAGAGAGAAAGCAAGGATTTAAAAGACCAGACTTTGTGCCCGATATTGCTCATTTATATCAGTTACCAGTGTTTGTGTAAAGCTTGTGGCTGGAGATTGGAACGTTCTTGCTAACCCCGATTTTAAGGCTGCAGTGTAATAGCATGCAATGAAGGCAAAACCAGCCAAGGTGCTCTCAGGAACAGCAGTAATGTGCATTATACAGCGCCTTTATCGCAAGCTGAACAAGGACAGGATAACACAGAACTCCCTTTGGGAAATGCATTCAAATCATGTTGAAGATGCTGAATTCAAGACCCCACTGTATTAGCTCCTGGTGTCACTCAAAACTGAACAGCTACCATCTGCCTTTGTGAACAAGACATGGATGAATGCCAAAGGCAGAGTGGCACCGAGCTGCTGGCTCCCTCGGGGCTGCAGACCCCACACAACAGGGCTTTCTCAGCAGGGAAAAAAAAGGTTATTGTGCTCATTTTCTGCATTTTCTGTTCTTTCTCCAACATATGTGCTAAGGCTGTACAGACTGATGTGTGTCTGGGAGAGCTGACGGAGAATCAGCAGCAGGCAGATAGCTCTACCCACCACAGGAGACGGGGCTCCTTCACACATCAGCTAGTGTTGAGACTGGTGTGTACGTTCGTCAGGGGCACGGCTGAGGCACGCTCGCCCATGCAGAACCTTACAGGAGGGCTGGCTGGGCTACACCTGTGTCACAGGGACAGCGGGCAAGTATGCCGAGATTTTGAACACAAGCCACTTGTCAACATTCAATCCAGAGAAAATCCATGACTAAAAAAACTAACCAGCCTAAATGGCTTCCTGTTAGGCAGCAGACTCTGGATGAGATTTCCTATAGAAAGCTGAAAACTACTGTTGTAGCTTATTTGCTATTGTTATACAGTCATCTGTAAGCATCGTCAGTCCTTTTCTCCTGCTCACCTTTCTCTATTGGATGTATGCTACTTTGCCCTTCCTTTTCCTACACTACAGCAGTTGCCACGGGATTTCGCCACCTGCTAATCCCAGGCTCCTCCACTGTGCTCCCTGAGGGCAGTAGGGATTTCCTCCTGGGAATACTCAGTGTGGCCAACGGCAGCTGCTTGGGGAAGTAGCGGGCAAGAAAATGAACCCACCACACATTACGAACCATAACTTCATTTCCTCTACATTTCTGGGCATATGCTCCCTTTGCTCTCATAAAGTTCCTTATTTGAAAGGGCCTGACCAAACAGAACACTTCAACATTATCGCTAGAAATCCAGGACAAACAGATTCATCTGTGCATTTCTCTGTCTCTCAGGAGAAAGATGCTGTATTTTTAGGTCATGATCTTTGCCACATTACGGCATGCCATCTCCAGGCATCTGAACACTTTGAGCCAAAAACCACCCCAAGCTAAGACCAGGAGGAATGCCACAAAGCAGCATCTGTTTTAAGCTGATGCTTTATATCTAGTCCTAGAGGCAACAGACAAAAACACCAAATCGTAGGCAATCCCCTTCCCAAATAAAAGCACACTACGCATTCCTTTCCTTGCCTTCCCAAAACGAAAGCTTTAGTGAGGTGCTTAGTGTATAAGTGAGCATTTCTTCACAGCACAGGGCAGAAATAATGACTATGCCTGTTGCTCATTTTTGCATACAAGCGGATTCGTGACTCACCGCAGACTGCTGACTTCTGCGTGGTGGGATGCATTGGCATGTACGCCACTGGAAAGAAGGAAAAAAAAAAAAAAGTCAGTCTCAGCACCAGCAATGGTCGGAAGCAACACGCACAGCTAGGCAGACAATAAATAGCACCAACAATGACAGGGGAACAATGACATTTTCCACTCGTCATTAATTCTGTTTGCTGAACTTGACAAAAGTTGGCATGGCTGTTGGAGGGATGGCCCTTACACACTGTACACTTGGAAGTCTTACCAAAAAATTATGTTTCTCTCTGCTCTCTGAAGCAGCACTTCAAACAAACTGCATTCTGAAAGCTTTGGTACACAGACTGATACTTCATTTCATCTCTGTAATCAGTGTTAATATTACTTACCTATATCAGCAGAGGCATTACACAGGGAATTTCTCTGGCATCTTAGTTCAGGAAAGCAAACTGTGCTACAGGACATGACTGAAAAAAATGTGCTAAAGCCCTACGGAAACTGATGCGATGTGATAACGGCTAAGTGCTAAAATAAGGCTGGTGGGTTCTACTGCTCTAACAGAAAAAGACTCCGACTGATCTCAGTGGTGTTTCCATGATCCTTTAAGTGCCTTTTACATAACCTGGAAACCCACTGCTCCATTGATTTTCAGAATACCCTAAATGCAATGGAACAATACAGTATCTCTCACTATTGCCATGGACAAGTTACTTGAAATCTCACACCCATACCCTCTCAACTCCCAAATGTCCCCATATACCATTCGTTTCTCTATTTTCCAAATGGCCCTGAGGGAGAGGGGAAAAAAAAGTTAATTGAATCTCAATAACCGAGATGATTTTCTTTTACTTGAATGTGCAAAATCATTTGGAAAGAAGTAAAAAAGACTTCCAAATCTTTCTTCTCATGTGACAGACTTATTTTGCACAGAATTGCAAAGCAGCAGTGGTTCCCACAGTTATCTCCTCCCTGAGATAACATCAACAGAAACCAAAACTGTCATCCTGTCCGAGGAACAGTAATATTCAAAAAAAGAGCTGTAACAAGGTCCTCAAGCTGAATTCCCAGTGCTATTTTCTTTTTAAAAGAAATGTCAACCAAACAGCCACCTGGAGCAAAACCAGATGGAAGAGGCTTGCTTTGAATCCGACATCAGGAGCTTCCCTATCCCGCAGCTCGGTCCACGGGCCATGTGGTCAGTATGGATGTACCCTCCAGATCACTGACCGAGGGGGTAGTGGAGTCCGAAGGGGTGGTGGAGAAAATGCTGGGAGGAAACCAGCACCCCATGCCCACAGACAATGTGGGGAGCGGGGCCCGCAGGGTGAGCTGCCGGGAGCTGGTCCCTCCTGCGCTCCCCGGAGCCCTAGTGCTTCCGCTTCACTGGCGGCCTGGCTTTGTCCTTTCCCGGGGGTCAGCCAGCATCTGTTTATTCCGCATTGTCTAACCAAAACAGGGCTGTCTTGCTGCCGTAAGACTCCCTCCTTCAGCTGCTTCTCATACCAACCTTGCGGATCTCCATCCGCAATGTTTGTATAAGAGGTAACCGGACACCACCTCTTATGTGCAATTGTCACAGACCCAAGTTATCTTTTCTTCCATTTTACCAGCAGAGGAAAGGGTGCAGCCAGAAATAGAGATACAATGCAAATCAACTTCTGGCTTCATGGCTGATGCTGTTGTGAAGGTCTCGGCAACAGGACATTCTTCGATCACTATAGCCTGCTACGGTGGGATGGGATCCACTTGTCTAGAAGAGGCAAGGGAGTCTTTGGCAGTGGGCTGGCCAACTTAGTGAGGCAGGCTTTAAACTGAAGGACTCGGGGGGGCGGGGTCCAAAGTGGCAATGCTCACGCCACTCCAACCAACTGGGGAATAAGACTGGCAAACCAGAGCGGTGACAACTGTTCCTTAGCTAAGTCCGCCCAAGATGTGAACCAGAAGACCAACCACCTCGAGTGTACGTATACCAATGCACCCAGCCTGGGGAACAAACAGGAGCAACTGGAGCTTAAAGGAGGATCCAGGAAACTGTAGGCCCATCACTCTTACTTCAATCCCTGTGAAGGTAATGGAACGAATCCTCCTGGGGGCTATCACAAATCAAATGAAGCATGTGATTGGGAAAAGCCAGCATGGATTCACCAAGGGCAATTGGTGCTTGACAAACCTGATTGCCTTCTATGACAAAGTAAGCTGCTCAGCTGATGTGGGGCGAACAGTGGACATTGTCTACCTGGATTTCTCCAAGGCTTTTGATTCAGTTCCACACAGCCTCCTCCTAGAGAAACTGATGCATTATGGTCTAGACAAGTGGTGGGGAACTAGCTGACAGGCTGCACCCAGAGAGTGGTGGTAAATAGCTCTTTTTTGAACTGGCAACCTGTCACAAGTGGGGTCCCCCAGGGATCAATACTCAGCCCAACGCTGTTTAGTATCTTCATAAGTAAGCTGGATGATGGGATCAAGTGCACTCTGATGACGTTTGCAGATGATACCAAACTGAGTGGGGAAGTAGACACTTTGGAAGGGAGAGCCACCCTGCAGGAAGACCTACATAGGCTGGAAGAGTGGGCTAAGAAGAACCTTTTGAAGTTCAACAAGGACAAGTGTAAGGTTTTGCACCTGGGAAAACATAATCCAGGAGCGCAGACTAGGAACCACCTGGCTGGAGAGCAGCTCTGTGGAGAGGAACCTGGGGGTCCTGGCGGACAGCAAGCTCAATATGTGTGCTGCAGAAGCAAATAAAGCCAGCAGGTTCAACAAGGGCATCACCAGCAGAGACAAAGAAGTCATTATCCTTCTCTATTCAGCACTTGTCAGGCCACGCCTGGAATACTGTGTTCAGTTTTCATCCCCACTATACAAAAAAAGATGTGGACAGGCTGAAGAGGGTCCTGAGGGGAGGGCCGCCAGGATGATCAAAGGACTGGGAAGCCTGCCATATGAGGAAAGGTTGAGAGAATTGGGTTTGTTCAGCCTTGAGAATAGAAGGCTTAGGGGTGACCTCATCACCATGCTCCAGTACTTAAAGGGTGGCTGCAAAGAAGATGGAGACTCCTTTTTTACAAGAAGTCACATGAAAAAGACCAGGGGTAACAAGTGCAAGTTGCTCCTGGGGAGATTCCTATTGGACTCTAGAGGAAAATGTTCACAGTGAGAACAATCAGCCATTGGAATAATCTCCACAGGGAAGCGGTGGATTCCTCAACATCAGACACTTTTAAGATTCTGCTGGACAGGGTGCTGGGCCATCTTGTCTACATGGTGCTTTTGTTTATATGGAGCTTGTGCTAAGAAAGGTTGGACCAGATGATCCTTGAGGTCGCCTTCCAACCTGGTATTCTATGATTCTATGATAGTATGGTTCTATGAGTCTTTGAAAAAAATGCACTGAATGCCTCTGCTTTTTCTTTCATCCCTATTAGTCAGATGACCATCTTCAAGAAGAATTGGTTCAATGTTTTCTTTAGACCTCCTCTTGCTATTAACATATTAAAAAAACCCGCTCTTCTTGTCATCTAAAACCAACACTAGCCAGTTTCAACTCTAATTGAGCTTTGGCTTTTCGTGTCTTCTCCCTGCATAAATTGCCTGCTCCTGCGCTTCTAAAAGGTGCTTCTTAAAGACTGACCAGCACTCATGAACTCCTGATCCCTCAACGGCAGAATCCCAGGGTACTCTACTGAATAGCTTAAACTTTGCTCTCCTGAAGTCCAGGGTAGAAACTATGCTGTCCTTTTTTCTTATTACACTGGCAATTTTAAACTCAGTAATTTCATGATCACTGTGGCCAAGACAGCCACCTACCATCACATTCCCCACAAGTCCTTCTCTATTCACAAACAGCAACTCCAGTAGGGCATCTTTCCTAGTTGGTTCCCTGCGTACCTGTGACAAGGAGTTATTTCCTATAATCTTCAGGAATTTCCCAGACCCGCTCGTCACGGCAGTATCATATTCCCAGTTGATGTCTGGGAAGTTGAAATCTCCCATAAGGACAATGGCTACCAGTCCAGAAATTTCTCCTAATTGCCTACAGAATAACTCATCAGTGCTTACATCCTGGCTGAGTGATAAGTAGTAGACACTCACTACAACATCTCCTTTGTTTCCCATCCCCCTAATCCTCCCCCAGAGGCTCTCAATCACATCATCTCTGACTGTGAGGGCTGTGCAGTCAAACCTCTCCCGTATATACAGTGTAACACCTCCACCTCGTCTGCCCCACCTGTCCTTCCTGGACAGCCTGTAGCCCTCCATCTCAGGACTCCCGGCATGACACTTGTGCCACCAGGTCTCGCTGACAGCAATGATGTCATAGCTCTGGGAATGGACCAAGGCTTCCACTTCATCCTGGTAGTTTCTCCTACTGCCTGCTATTTTGCATTCTATGGTATGGCATTTTTTAATTGTATATATTGTCTTGCATAGTATGGTGTTTATTTTTTGTAAGTATTGTATCATATGGTATGGTTTTTATTGTATCTTATGTACTGTACTTTGTATTGTGTCTAATGTATGGTATGGTGTTATACGATATAGTATTGTAATCTACTGTATTTTGTATTTTATACATGGCATTTTACGTATTGCATTCTATTTTATGTATTTTCTTTAATGTATTGCAATGGTATGTATAGTATGGTGTGTATTGTATTTTACAATGTGTATTGTATGCATTGTATTCTATTTTTTCTATGGTATGACATGTATATACTGTACTGTATGTAGGTATTGTATGTACTGTATGTTGTGTATATATTGCATTGTTTATTGTGTGCTGTGTATTGTCTATTGTGTGGTATTGTATGATACAGTATTGTGTGGTGTAGATTGTCTTGTGTATATTGTGTTGTAGGTATTGTATTTTGTATTGTGTTGTATTTGCTATTGCATTGTATTGTATGTGTTAGGGTGTTTATGTTGTGTTCTGTTGTGTCGTATTGCACGTATTGTATGTAATGCTACAGTATTTACTGTAATGTATGTATTGTATGCATTGTGTTGTATAGTATGTATTGTGCTGTATTTTGTAGTGTATGGTATGCATTCTAAGATATTGTGTTTATTGTATTGTATGCAATGTCTTGTATGTACTGTATTTTGTATTTTATTGAATTCTGTATTGTGTTTTCTATTGTATTTTGTATCGTAAGTATTGTACATAGTGTATGTAGTGTATGGTAGCGTGCATGTTATTTTCTCTTTTGTATCCTATTTTGTATTGTTTTTATTTTGCATTGTATTTTATGTATTGTAATGCATGGTATTTATTGTATTGCATGTATTTTCATGTATTTTGTAATGTACTTTGTAATGTATTTTGTAATGTATTTTTCTGTTGTAATGTATTTTGTATTGTATTGTATTTTGTATTGCATTTTATATGTGGCATGGCCGGTATTGTACGGCTTGTATTGCACTGTAGTATTGTACACTATTTTGTACAAGAGTATAAACAATAGGTATTGTATTCACTTGTGTATTCATTGGTATTAGCGAGACTTAGCGGAATGAGTCCCACAACAGGAGTTCTGGGATGGAGGGCTATAGGCTGTATTGTATATATTGTATTTTTTATTGTATCGTATGTATTGCGTTGCATTGTGTTGTATTGCATTGAATGTATTGTATTTTGCACAGTACTTTGTATTGTTTGTGTAGTATGGTATTTATTGTATTGTATGTATCCGCCTGGACCAAAGTTCAGTTAGGTCGAACAGGAGGAGGGCATCTGTCACAGGTATGTATGGTATGGCATGGTATGTATGGTATGGTATTGTACTTTGTATTGTACAAGTTGCATCATAGTTTGCATTGTATTGTATGTATTGCAGTGTATTGCATGTAATGTATTTTCTGTTGTATTCTATGGGATGGTATGCATTGTACATACTGTATTGTACGTAGTGCATTGTATGCTACATATTGTATTCTATGGTATGCTATGTGTTGTATGCTGTGGTATGCATAGTATGGTATTATACAGTATGGTATTGTACGTACTGCGTAATATGATATGTACTGTATTGTATGTAATGTATTTTATATTTTTTGTACTGCATTGTATGTTTAGGGGTTTTTTGTATGCTACAGTATGGTATGTCTTGTATGTGTTGTGTTTTATTGTGTGGTATTTATTGTATCATCTGTATTCTGTTGTATTGTTGTTTGTATTGTACTGCTTGTATTTTGTTTTGTTGTATTTTGTATTGTATGCATTATTGTATGGTATTCTATTCTGTAACGTACAGTATTGTATGTATTGTATTTCTTATTGTATTGTATTAACTTGTATGTACTGTATGGTATGGTATGTGTTCTGTATTGTGTATCGTGTTGTATGTAATGTGTGGTGGTGTGTTTTGTGTTGTAGGTATTGTATGTATTATAATTCATCTTGCATTGTCTTGTTTGTATTGTATGTGTTTTGTTCTATTGTGTGGTATGGTATTTATTGTCTTGTATGTATTCTATTGTATTTTGTTCTTATGGTACTTTCTTTTGTAATATATGGTATGGAGTGTATTCTATGTCTAGTAGTAGTGCATCGTGTGGTATGTATTGTACAGTATGTATTGTATGGTATGTATTGTATTGTAGGTTATGTAGGTATTGGGGGTATGGCAGGTATGGTAGGGTATTGCATTGCATTGTACGTTTTTGTGTTGCATGTATTGCATTGTGTGTATCGTTTCGTAGGTACTGCTCTCAATCCATTCTCCGATCAGCCTGTAGCGCTTGGGATTGCCCCAACCCATCATGTGCAGGGCCTTACACTTGGCCTTGTTGAAGGTGGTTCGTATGGGCCCATCTCTCAAGCCTGTCAAGGTCCCTCTGGATGGCATCCCTTCCCTCCAACATGTCGACCACACCACACAGCTCTGTGTCGTCAGCAAACTTGCTGAGGATGCACTCGATCCCACTGTCCATGTTGCCGACAAAGATGTTAAACAGTGCCAGTCCCAATACCGACCCCTGTGGAACGCCACTCATCACTGGTCTCCACTTGGACATTGAGCCATTGACTGCAACTCTTTGAGTACGACAATCTGGCCAATTCCTTATCCACCGAGTAGTCCATCCATCGAATCCATGTCTCTCCAATTTAGAGATAAGGATGTCGTTTGGGACAGTGTCAAATGCCTTGCACAAGTCCAGGTAGATGGCATCAGTCATTCTTCCCTTACCCACCAATGCTGTAACCCCATCATAGAACGTCACCAAATTTGTCAGGCACGATTTGCCCCTAGTGAAGCCCTGTTGGCTGTCACCAATCACCTCCTTATTTACCATGTGCCTGAGCACAGTCTCCAGGAGGATGTGCTCCATGATCTTGCCAGGCACAGAGGTGAGACTGACCAGTCTGTAGTTCCCTGGGTCTTCCTTGTGTCCCTTTTTAAAAATGTGGTTACGTTTCCCCTTTTCCAGTCTGTGGGAACCAGACTGCCAGGACTTCTCATATATGATGAGGAATGGCTTAGCCACTTCATCTGCCAGTTCCCTCAGGACCCGCGTATGCATCTCATCAGATCCCATGGACTTGTGCACCTTCAGGTTTTTTAGATATTCTCAAAACTGATCTTCTTCTACCGTGGGCAATTCTTCATTCTCCCAGTCCCCGCCTTTGCTTTCTGTGACTTGGGCAGTGTGGCTGGAGCTCTTGCTGGTGAAGACTGAGGAAAAAAAGTTGTTGAGTACCTTGGCCTTCTCCATATGCTTGGGAACCAGGTCTCCCATTTCATTCCAGAGGGGGCTCACGTTTTCCCTTGTCTTTCTTTTATCACTGACGTACCTACAGAAACTTTTCTTGCTGCGCCTGACGTCCCTGGCCAGATTTAATTCTATCAGGGCTTTAGCTTTCCTAACCTGATCCCTGGCTGCTCAGACAGTTTCTCTGTACTCCTCCCAGACTACCTGCCCTTGCTTCCACCCGCTGTAGGCTTCCTTGTCGTGACCGAGTTTGCCCAGGAACTCCTTGTTCATCCATGCAGCCCTCCGGGCGTTTTTGCCTGACTTTTTCTTTGTTGGCATGCATCGCTCCTGAGCTTGGAG
Source organism: Grus americana (assembly GCF_028858705.1). Classification (NCBI taxonomy): domain Eukaryota; kingdom Metazoa; phylum Chordata; class Aves; order Gruiformes; family Gruidae; genus Grus; species Grus americana. Next base: position 304,805 of record NC_072859.1, on the reverse strand, counting down.
GAGGTGACCCTTAAATATTAGCCAGCTGTCTTGGGCCCCTCTTCCCTCCAGGACTTTGTCTCATGGTAGGCTACCAAACAGGTCCCTGAAGAGGCCAAAGTCTGCTCTCCTGAAGTCCAGGGTAGTGAGCTTGCTGTGTGCCCTCCTCACTGCCCTGAGGATCTTGAACTCCACTGTTTCATGGTCACTGCAGCCAAGGCTGCCCTTGAGCTTCACATCCCCTACCAGCCCCTCCTTGTTGGTGAGAACAAGTTCCAGCATGGCACCTTCCTCATTGGCTCCTCTATCACTTGGAGGAGTGAGTTATCATCAATGCATTCCAGGAACTTCCTGGATTGCTTGTGGCCTACTGTGTTTCCCCTCCAACAGATATCAGGGTGGCTGAAGTCTCCCATGAGGACCAGGGCTTGTGAACGTGAGGCTACTCCTATCCACCTACAGATGGCCTCATCTGCTCAGTCCCCTTGGTCAGGTGGCCTGTAGCAGACCCCCACTATAATGTTCCCTGTCCCTCTGCTCCCCTAATCCTGATCCATAAGCTTTTGGTCAGCTCCTCATCCATCCCCAGATGGAGCTCCACGCACTCCAGCTAGCCATTGACATAGAGAGCCTTCTCATCTACCCTGCCTGTCCTTCCTAAAGAGCCTGTATCCTTCCATTCCAAGACTCCAGTCATAGGAGCCATCCCACCACATCTCTGTGACACCAGTAAGATCACAGCCCTGCAGGTGTGCGCACGTCTCTAACTTCTCGTTTGTTCTCCATGCTATGTGTGTTTCCATAGAGGCATTTCAGCTGGGCCCCCAATGAGGCTGACTGGCTGGCTGGAGTGGTTGGAATTCCTTTGATGTACTTTACTGGTGTTTCCCTGTTAGTTCCTTTTACCGCAGGAATGGATTGTATGGTATGTGTTGTATGGTATTATATGTATTGTATTGTATCATATGTATCCTATTATACCTTATATAACATATCATGTCATACTGTATCATATGTATCATATTTTATTCTATCGTATGTATTGCATATATTGTGTACATGGAATTGTATTGTGCTTACAATGTCTGTATTTAATTTATGGTACGCAGTGTACGGTATGCTATTTATTGTATTTTATAAATTGTATTGTGCTGTGTTGTGTTTTAGGTGATGTACTGTACATGTAGAATTTTGTATATTATGGTATGGTAGGTGTTGTACGGTAGGTGTTGGATGGGATTTTGGTTTGTATTATGTTTTGGTTTGTATTGTGTTTTGTTTAGTACTGTATTGTATATAGAGTATGTACTGCATTTGTATTGGGTTTGTGTGGCAAGGTTTTGGTAGCGGGAGGCTACAGGGGTGGCTTCTGTGAGAAGCTGCTAGAAGCTTCTCCTATGTCCGACAGATGGACATGCTCCATGCTCCACATGGACACGCCGCTGGCCAAGGTCGAAGTGGTAGCGCATCTGGGATAAAATATTTGTATTTAAGAAGGAGAAAAAAACCCCAAGAGCAACTGCAGCCAGAGAGAGGAGCAAGAACACGTAGGAGGAACAACTCTGCAGACATCAAGGTCAGTGAAGAAGGAGGGGGAGGAGGTGCTCCAGGCACCGGAGCAGAGATTCCTTGCAGCCCATGGAGAAGACCATGGTGAGGCAGGCTGTCCCCCTGCAGCCCATGGAGGATGATAGTGGAGCAGATATCCACCTGCAGCCCGTGGAGGACCCCACGCCAGAGCAGGTGGATGCACCCGAAGAAGGCCGTGACCCTGTGGGAAGCCTGCGCTGGAGCAGGCTCCTGGCAGGACCTGTGGAGACAGGAGCCCACACTGGAGGAGGTTTTCTGTCAGGACTTGTGACTCTGTGGGGGACCCACACTGGAGTAGTTTGTTCCTCTAGGACTGCATCCCGTGGAAGACACCCACGCTGGAGCAATTCATGAAGAACTGTAACCCATGGGAAGGACTCAGTTGGCCAGGAGTAAGTGCAAGAGAAATGTGAGGAGAAACAAAAGGAAATGGATGAGGAGAAGATAGAGGAAAAGGTGAAGGAGGAGGAGGAGGAGAAGGAGGAAAACAAGAAGGAAGGTGAGGATAAGGAGGAGGAAAAAAGAGGACGAAGATGAAAAGGAACAGCATGAGGAGGAGAAAGACGGGAAATGAGCAACGGCGTTGGGTTTGCGTGGCAAGGTTTTGGCAGTGGGGCGGGGCTACAGGGGTGGCTTCTGTGAGAAGCTGCTAGAAGCTCCCCCATGTCTGATAGAGCCAATGCCAGCCGGCTCCAAGACGGACCCGCCGCTGGCCAAGGCCAAGCCAATCAGCACCTCTGTGGTAACATATTTAAGAAGGAAAAAAAACAGTTAGAGAGAGCTTTTGCAGCCGGAGAGAGGAGTGAGAAGATGTAAGAAACTCTGCAGACACCAAGGTCAGTGCAGATGGAGGGGGAGGAGGTGCTCCAGGTGCCAGAGCAGAGCTCCCCCTGCAGCCCATGGTGAAGACCATGGTGAAGCAGGCTGTCCCCCTGCAGCCCATGGAGGAAGGATGAGGGGGTGTAGAGATTCCACCTGCAGCCCGCGGAGAACCCCACGCTGGAGCAGGTGGAGGCACCTGAAGGAGGCTGTGGCCCGTGGGAAGCCCACGCTGGAGCAAGCTCCTGGCAGGACCTGTGGACCCATGGAGAGAGGAGCCCACGCCAGAGCAGGTTTGCTGGCAGGACTTGTGACCCCGTGGGGGACCCCACGCTGGAGCAGTTTGCTCCTGAAGGTCTGCACCCCATGGAAGAGATCACGCTGGAGGGGGGCAGAGGTTGAAGCCGGAAGTTGAGCCCGGGAGATGGGAGGGGTGGGGGGAGTTGTTTTAAGAGTTGATTTTATTTCTCATTCCTCCACTCTGTTTTGCTTAGTAATAAATTAGATGAATTCCCTCTCTAAGTTCAGTCTGTTTTGCTCGTGACGACAATTAGTGAGTGATCTCTCCCTGTCCTTATCTCGACCCATAAGCTTTTCGGTATACTTTTCCTCCCCTGTCTAGTGAAGGAGAGGAGTGATAGAGCGGCTCTGGTGGGCACCTGGCCCCCAGCCAGGGTCAACCCACCACAGCAAGAGGAGGAAGAAGAGGAGGTGGAGGAGGAACAGGAGAAGAAATAGGAAAAGCAACAGGAATAAGAAGAGGAAGAGGAGAAGTGTAGGAGAAGGAAAAAAAAAGAAGGAGGGACAGGAGGGTGAGGGGGAAGAGGAAGAGGAAGAGCAGCAATAAAAGGAAGAAAATTAAGAAGAAAAGGAGGAGAAGAAGAACAGGAGGAAGAACAGGATGATGAGAAGGAGAAAGAAAAATATGAGGTAGGAGAAGATGAAGAGGAGGAGAAAGGGGGTGAAGAACAGGAGGGGGAGGAGAAGGAAGCAGAAGGAAGAAGAGGAAGTAGAAGAGGAGAAGGTGGGAAAAGAACAGAAGGAACAGGAGGATGAGGATAAAGAACAGGAGGGTAAACAGAATAACTGAGTAACAGGAAGAATAGGACAAAAAAAATGAAGGAAATAGGAGGAGGATGAGTTGGAGGAGGAGAAGGAGGGGTATAAGGAGGACTGTGAAGAACAAGAAGAACAGGAGGAGGATGAACATGCAGAGGTGTATGAGGAGGAGGAAGAACAGGTGGAGGAGCAACTGGATGAAGACAAAAAGGAGGACAAAGAACAGGAGGAGGAGGAAGAACCGTAGGAAGAACAGTATGAAGAACATGAGAAAGAACAAGACGATCAGGAAGAACAAGGGCAGGAAGAGGAGGAGTACAAGGAGGAACATAAAAAGGAAAAGAAGGAAGGACAAGAAAAGGAGGAACAAGAACAGGAGGAAGATGAGAAAGAAATGGAGGAAGAGAATGAATAGGGGGAGAAACAGGAGGAGGAAGAAGAGCAGGAGGACAAACAAGGCAAAGAGAAAGAGAAGAAGAAGGGGGAGGAGGAAGAACAGGAAGAGGAGGAAGAAGAGGAAGAACTGGAAGAACAGGAGGATGAAGAACATGAGGAAGAGAGGAAAGAAGAGGAGGTGGAAGAAGAACAGGATAAGGAGGAGGAGGAGGAGGAGAATAAAGTAAAAAACAAGGAGGAAGAAATAAAGGAGGAGAAAGGAAAGGAGGAGGAGGTTGAGGAGGAACAAGAACAGGAGGAGGAAGAGGAAGAACAGGATATGGAAGAACAGGAGGCAGAGGACAAACTGCAGGAGGAGGAGGAGAAAAAGGAGGAGGGAGAAGAGGAGGAGGAAGAGCATGAGGAAGAACAGGAGGAGGAGGAGGAGGAAGAACAGGAGGAGGAGGAGGATGAAGAACCAGAGGAGGAGGAGGAAAAGTAGGAAGAACAGGAAAGAGGAATAGGAGGAGGAGGAAACACCTCCAAATTCACTCTAGAGTGTCAGCACATCACAGTTATTGGATGGAGTGCATGCTACATCCGTTCGTCCATGAGGATTCACTAAATCCAAGCCTACTGGTGAAGCTGTTACTCACAGGAGTCGTTCCATGTTGTGGCTATCACTCCTCTTGGGAACAGACAGGAAAGCTCTGGATGACAAAGGCTGTCAGGATGCGCTCCAGAAACAGAAGACCAATGCAAGAAGATCCCCATCACCTAATCGCATAGAAATAATTCTAGCTCAATGAAATGACTATTGAAAATGAACACACAGAAGAGCATCCGCCATTAAAACTCTTTCAGCAGTAGTTTTAACTGCTGCAGGCTGATGACTTTACCATCACTGTCACAGGACCCCAAAAGAAATAATAACTGGTAAACAGTAACTCTACCCATAGCCCATATCTATCTAGCCTTCAAAGGTAGAAAAGCTCAGCCTAGAGCTCTGGAGGTCTACACCAGCCTACACTTATATCCTATGGCTACTTTCTGGATGGTCTGTCCAGAAAGTCAGATCATAATTACCTTTGAAAGAGGATGGAACTGGCAGGGTGGGGGGGGGAGGCAGGTGGAGAAAGAAAGGGAGAAAGGGAGAAAGGGAGTGCTGGAAAAAAGGGAAAGAATAGGCACACAATTTAAAAAAAAAAATGAACCAAGTTATTCTGAAGGGCAGCTCAGCCTAACTCACTTTCCCCAGCAAAAAGCTGTGCAGCTTGGAGGGAAACAAGCCTGACTTTGGTGCTGGGATGCACACATGTATCAGAGTTCAGATCTGAAACAGCAGCAAAAGCCTGACATGGCTCCTTTTCACTTTCCTCATACCCATGTGTGTGCTGTGACTTCTTCATTTCCCTGAAGGCCTCCCAGGCTAACAGGGAAGTGGCTTCTGTCCAGTCTATGTGCTATGAAGAGAAACGCTTTTGACCACTAAGGGGGCAGCAAACAACTGCATTTGCAGAAGCAAAGCTGCACCTTGGCTTTGGAGATACCCACAGCTCCACTAAGACCCAGGAGCCCCTGGCACCCTGGCATTTGCTTGGTCCTGAAGCCTTGTGGAGCCTGCCAGCACTGGGGAGCCCCAGGGACAGAAGCAAAGGACACTGGTAAACCCCCACGGGATGAGTGATGAGGGCTCTGTTCTTCCTTCTGGCCACAAGAGGATGCCCTGGTCCATGCCAGGACAGGGCATCTCTCCTCCTCATCACCTGGGGGAAGGCAAGGCCTGAGGAAGGCCCTGGGTGCTGGGCTCAGCACAGGCGGTGTGACCGGGAGCGGGGTCCCGTCTCCTGCCAGGTGCTGGCCTGGCTGATGCGAGCTGCTCCCATCATGCAGCTCCACCTGCCCAGGGCTGTGGCTGACAGCACACGCAGACCTGCACTTTTGGCAGGATTGCGGATCCAGAGCAAATCCAGGGAAGCTCCCCTCCTGTCCTGTCCCTTCCCCTTCGTCCTCCCTTCCCCTTCCATCCTCCTCTCCCCTTCCCTTCCCTGCCCTGCCCTGCCCTCCCCCCTTGCCCTTCCCCTCCCTGAGAAGGCCCAGACCTTATGAGAGCACTTAGGGATGGCAGAGCTGTGCACACACCTTGCTCTGCTGAGAGAACAGCTCCAGGTGAAATGGCCCTTCTCAAAGGCCATCCCTCTGCAGGCCCAGTGTCCCGGCTGGTGGAGGAACAGCTGTGGTACACAGGAGCAAGGGGCACACGGCACCTCCCTGAGGAAAGGCCAGGGCTGCCTCTGCCCGCCCAGTACCAGCCACCCCATTGGCCACAGCTGAGCCAATCAGCAGAGTCGGAGGAGGCCTGTCAGTCACAGCCAGCTGGGGTGGGGCTGGAGGGGGCAGAGACCAAGCAGCCTGAGGAGAAATGGGTGAGAGATGGGCCAGGACCAGGGCCAGAGCCAGGGCCACAGCCACAGCCAGGGCCAGAACCAGGGGTGCTGCAGGAGCAAGAGGTATCTCCCAGTGTGGATGGGCCTGGGGGGAGGGACCTGGAGCCATCATCACCCACATACCCCAATTCACCAGCCCTGGGCCCGAGTGCTTTTGGTTCTCGTTCCTGTGTCCTGCTCTCTGTCTCTCTTTCCCTCTCCCTTTCCCTCTCCCCTTCCTTTTTCCTCTCATCCTTTTGCCTCTGTCTCTCACCCCGCCTGTGTCGGTCTGTCCCTCTGTCCTTCCTCCTGCTCTCCTCTGCTTTCTGTGTCCCTGTGTCCTGCTGATCATCATCATGTTCCTGGCCTCACTCTGCCCTCTTCCCCTCCATCCCCTTCTCCCTGTCCCTCCGCCCGTTCCTCACCAGAGGTTTCCCTTCTCCATTCCCTGCAAATCTCTCCTTGTTCCTACCATCCCTCTGTCCTGTTCCTTTCCCTCCCCTGCCACTCCACCACCCTGTCCCACCTCTCTCTGCTGTTCTGTCCCTATCTCTTCCTCCTCATCCCTGCTCACCCTGGGCTCCAGGAGTGGGGCAGGGGCAGCCCCAGGGAAGCAGCCATGGGGACTGTGAGGGGGCAGAGCTGGGCCAGGGGACAGTGTTCCTGCAGGGTGAGGCAGCAGGAAAGAGGCGCCCCACAGCATGCTGAGTACCGCAGTCCTGGAGCATAGGGGTGCTGGTCAGCCATGCCTTCGGAAAGCAGGAATTAAGGATGTACAATGTAACTAGATGTATGTGTCTCTTAAGGAACTTGATCCAATTTCATGCTCTCAAGACGAATAGGTGCAATAGTCAGGGAATGAGATTTTCATAAGAGAGCCCCTGGGGTGTCCCTTTGTGGGGGTGCCTGAGAGGTACTTGTGAGGGTTGCTTGTAGTGGGGTGGGGGGTGCAGGTACTGGGGGCAATGGTAGCAGCATGAGGTGGTGCTGCTGTGCCTGGGGATGCTGGTACCAGCCTGAGGTGGGGGAGCAGGGTGGGCGAGGTTCCCCAGGCTGGGAAGGGGGCAGTGCTGTTTGTTCACCTCCATTTGAGCTGAAGGCCTGTGCTATAACCTTGGCCAAAGGAGAACTGCAGTTTCTGGGTGTGTTTGTCATGCTGCAGTGCTTTGCCCCAACTGTCAAGCCGTTGGTCAGTCCTGGAAACCCTCAGCTGAACAGTCCAAAAGCAGTGAGGGCCTGAGTGCATTCTGGTTTGGCTCACTGTAACTCGTGTGTCAGTCTGCATCTGTCTTTGCTGGTTGCCTGTGTCTTTCTCTTTGAAGGGATGATCTTTGGGAGGTTCTGCAGCATGGACCTCCTCCCTCCATTGCCCCATTGCAGCATGCCTACATTTAATGCCTGCTGCTTCACACTCTTTCCTCTCAGAGCTGCAATCAGAACCTTCATCCAGAGGAGAGCTGTTCACCTCATGACTTCATGAAGAAAATCCAAGAGCAGAAGGAAGAACTGGGCCTGATGGTGGACCTGCCATCCAGAACTCGCTACTATGGGCCGGAGGTCAGCCTTGGCCTTGCTGTTGGAGAAGCGAAGGTCTATGACGTTCACGTGCCACTTCTTGGGGAGCGCTGGTGGGGCTGTGCTGGGGGTCCATCCTGGGGGCAGGGAAGCATCACAGGGCTGCTAGCGAGCATCCTTCCGTTCAGGGACTGCCAGTGCAAGGGGTATGTCAACAGTTAGTGAGAGCTGCGGGGAGCCTTCCCCTGTGCCGTGGCTCAGCCGGGCTCTGGGAGCGTCCTCAACAGATGCTCAGAGCCTGAAGGAGGCTGAAGAAGAGATGTTGGAGGGACCTGGAGCCCTGCAAGGTTTGGGCACGAGCTTGACAGGAGCTCCTGGGGTGCAGGGCATGCCACCGCAGCTAGCAGACCTCTGGCCTGGAGCTCGAGCGCTGTGACGCAGGAGATATGGAAAGGACGGGTCTCCTCTGACCCTGCAGAGTGGTGGAGGGAAAAGGAGAAAATATTGTGGGGTCGAGGAGGAGCCTACATCTTTCCGTCCATGGGCAGCCCACCTGGCCTGTACCCGCCGCTGACATGAGCTAATTATGGATGGGGCAGAAGAGGTTGGTGAGCCTGAGGGCAAAGGTGATGTTGGGGATGAGGAAGAAGGAGCAGCATTCCTGGCCAAAGCAGGTGGTGTTCTGCAAGGAGAGAGGATGCAGGTCGCTGCTGGGCTGTGTGAGGAGAGGTAGCCGTCAGGGTCTGGAGGGGCTTGGGGAGCCTTGCAGTGGCTGTTCCTGGTGGCGGGGGGTTGCCGTCAGCCCTGGCCCCCCCCGATTTGTACTGATGTGCCTGAGCCAGTGCAGGTCCTGTGCAAAGTGCTGCAGCTTCTTCCTCGTGAAGCAGCTGGTCTCCTGGGAAGAAGGGAGGCAGCATGGAGGGCAGATGGAGGGCTCCAGCCAGCTCTGGGTTAACGTCGGGCTTGGAAACAAGGGATGGATGCTTCAGGTGCCCCTTCCCCTCTTGCAGATCCCCTTTCCCTTTTATTTCTTTCTGGCTGTGGGGAATTTGGTCGTCCCTCCCACCGAGAGCTAATCCTCCCCTGGCTCACCTGCTGGAGGATGTGCTGGGCTTGTACAGGCAGCTCTGCTTCCAGTGGGGCCATAGTAGCCAGTGTCTTCTTCACCCGCTCCTGGGGAAGCCTAAGAAGAACAGAGCATACTTAGAGCACCGCACAGCAGGATGGGTGCCCCAGAGGTGCTGGGAGCAGGGTGTTTCAGTGCCATACATGTCCTGAGCTTCAAATTGGGTCTGGTTGCTGGAGGGCAGGTAAGAGGGAGCTGTCCCCAGCAGAGAAACCCCCTAGCAGGCAGCGAGATGAAATGCTGTGGGATGGCTCTACTGGGAACGCTGAAATGCCCTGAGCGCTGCAGGGGGACTTCTGATTTGCAGCAACAAATCTAATCACTAAAAGAGACCAATCCTCCCCGGATGGCATCTTTGCTGATGCTCCATCACCCCATCACTGGCTTTTTGGGGCCCTGGCTGGTGGGACCTGTAAGGCATGTGATGAAAACTCCTTTCCCTAACTATTTAATCAACCAGTCTTTATATTATGAAAGTGTATTAGCTTTGTTTGTATATATATATATATATACACACACACACAATGAGTTCACATGATACACTGTAATGTGATGAGGTAGTAGAGTTTTCCTGGAGACTTTGTGATGTGGTTTAGCCCCAGCCAGCAGCTGAGCACCACGCAGCTGCTCGCTTACTCCTCCCCTGGTGGGGTGGGGAGGAGAATGGAAAAAGAAAGGCAAAGCCTTGTGGGTTGGGGTAAGGACAGTTTACTGGGACAGCAAAGGGAGAGGGAAACAATCAACAACAGTACTGATAACAGATATTCACAATGGGTGATAACAGAAAGCAATTTACCGATCGATGACCGACCGGATGCTCAGCCCATCCTGGAGCCACGCTGAATCCGCCCCTCTGTGACTAGCCCCCTTTTATGGTGAGCGTGACGTCACATGGTATGGAATAGCCCCCCTGGCCAGCCTGGCTCACCTGTCCTGGCTCCTTGTGAAAATTAACTCTATCCTAGCCAAAACCAGGACACTTTGGTATTGTTTATGCTGAAGTAAAAGAAACTAAAGGACAGCCCAGCCCTAGAAAGAAGGACTTTGCTTCTGGGAAGCTTAGAGCTGTCCATGAAGGATAAAGAATACCCCGTGTCAGCCAAGATAACACCAGCATCCTAGCCCCTCTGACACATCTTTGAAACCCTCCCAGCATCATCCAGCATCGTAGATCAATACTTCAGGGAGGACTGACTCCAGGGACATCTGGCTCAATAGACAATCAGCAAGAATGCTGCAAAACTAGAGTTGCTTTGCAGTTTGACTCTGATTAGTAATCGGTAGTGTGGGTTCTAGTCCTTAGTCGCCTTGTACCTGAATGATTGAAGAGTATAAGAGCCTTATGTAAAGACACATTTGGGGTGCACCAATTGGCTCGGACACTGCATGTGCATGGAAAAATATTTGCCCCTGTAATTCTATACTTTGCGACCTTGCCTCTCCCCTTGGCTGGCATGGGCCAGTTGTGAATTTTTTGTGCCATCAACTTGGGGCTCACCTGTGGGCTGGGGGTTTTGCCAGATGAGGTCCAGGCAGTGCCAGATGAGGCCGAAGAGGGGTTGGAGCAAGCTGGGCAGCCAGTGTAGTGCCAGCTCCGGGGTGTTGGCATGCAGGTGCCGTCCAGTGATGCCCGCCCGCTGCCCTGGCGTGAGCTCAGTTTTCTGCCCTCAGCCAGTCCCTGCCTGGCCCCCAGGGTGGCCGCGGCTCCTTCCCAGGGACAGACCCAGCTCACCAGCAGTGATGCTGGTGCTGGGTCAGCGATGACACTGGTACCGGCGCAGTGATTCCGGCACTGGGGCAGTGATGGAGGCCTCCACCCTCCTGGCGTTGATGCTCATCAGCGGGGTTTCACCCATGGGCGCCCGCAACCCAGAGTGATGGCCCACCTGCCCATGCTCTCAGTGTCCATCCCCAGCCCAGCTCAGCCAATCACAGGGTGGGCAGGGGCTGTGTTAACGCCCTGCCCCCCCACCCCCCCCACTGCACAAATGACTACAGGCAGAGAGGGGCTGCAAAGCGAAGACCCAACTCTTTTAATGAATGAAGCAAGGAAGAGGGATCTGGGAGAGGGCCGGGGTTGGAGCACTGCCTGCAGATGTCCTCTGCACGTAGGTGCTGTGAGGGACGGTGCTGGAGCGGCGGGTTATGGGTAGCTGTGCTTGTTGGCTATCTCCATGTCATTCTCCCTCTGCACAAAAAGCTGTAGCTGGTCCAGTGACATCTGCAGGGCCACCCGCTGCCGCTCCTCCTGTGCTAGCTTCTTCATGTGCTCCCACTCAGGCTGCTGCTCAGGTGTGATGGCACTGACTACTCCTGCTCGTCCAGCAGGGTGGGCACAGCCATGATCCCCCCCACCCACCCAGGGCCTAGGCGATAGCCCAGAGGCAGTGGGAGGGTGTGGCAGCTGCGGCAGCATGAACAGCTGCTGTGGCAGCCTGTCCTGTGGGGTTTGGCACCCCATGGGTGACAGGCACAGCCAACTCAGCTGCTTGGGTTTGGCAGCAGTGTCGGTGTGTGCCTTGTTGCTCGATGCCGGTGCTGTCTCCCTGCCATCAGCCGGGGGCTTGGAGGCAGCCAGCCTTGCACTTGGTCTCAGGGCCCCTGGTAGGGGATTGGGGACCCTGGGGTGCAGGTCAGGTGGTTTGCATACCAGGCCCACCGCCTTCCCTCTTTGGGCCAGTGGGTGGAAACTCTTGATGGCATTCAACAAGCGCGCCCTCAGGTCGGTGTGGGGCATCGCCAGGCCCCACAGCATTTTGGCCAGGACTTTTTTGTGCAGCAGCCTGTCCTGGGGTTGCATGTTGTGGGGATCCATGCTCCATGCCTTCTCAATCAGCAGGGGGTGGGGTTGGCAGGCGGGCAGTGGGCGCGAGGTGCTTTGCCCCCGCCCAGCATCCCCAGGGCATCTGGGGTGCTCGAGCACCAAGGTGGGCACATTGGTGTCCTCAGATACCCTGCACTTGCTGCCGCCTGCATGTTGCCTGCTGCTGCCCGCCTGCTGTCCACTTCCACCTGCTGCCATGCCTTTCTAGCTTCCCCTCCCCCAGGGTTTTTGAGTGTTTTGCCCCCCAGCACACCACTATCTTCTTCTTGGGTGGCAAGCTGTCCCACCGGGAGGTCTCTTGAGCCCTGGGGGTGCAAGCTGGCGTGGGGCACTTGGCCCGCTTGCCGCCTGCCTTGCCTGATCTGGGCACCACTCGCCATAAGGCAACGCCTGGTGGCAGCGGCAAGCAGGTCAAAACCACCTGGGGCTGCTTCCACAGAGCCTCCTCTACCAGTTGGGCCAGGCAGGGCAGATGACACTGGGGGGCAGTGAGGGGGCTGGCCAGAGGACTCAGCAGTGGGATCTGGAGGGCTCAGCAGGGGACTCTCCGGAGGACCTTTCAGGAAATCCTTCCAGGGACTCTGTGGAGGACTCCCTGGGGGACCCTTCTGAGACTTGCCCTCTGGGCAACCCTTCAGCGGGCTCTCTCTAGGGCTCTCCTTTGAAGTCTCCATAGGAGTGTCTCCTGAGAAGGCTCCCCAGGAATCTCTGGCAGCTAGGTGAGGAGGACCGCCTCTACCCTTGCCTACTTCCTCTTGGGGTCCAGCAAGGGAGGTGTTGCCACCCCCTGCCAGCAGGGATTGGTGTCCCCCAGCATCGCTGCTGCCACTCGGTCCTTGGGACAATTGCCTTCTGCCTTGTACTCCAAGAAGTTGGAGTTGCAGAAGGTGGTGCTGTCAGAACCGTCAGGGACATTGGCCATGTTGGGGACTATGATTGGTAATTGGTAGTGTGGGTGCATTAGTCAAGTCGCCTTGTACCTGAACAATTGAAACGTATAAGAATCCCGTGTAAAGGCACATTTGGGGTGCCTCAATTGGGCTGGGAAATAGTCTCTCTCTGAGACACCCCCGGACGCCCCCCTAACCCCCCCAAAACTCAGTCCCTCATTTTCTCTAGCAAATGCACTCTCCAAAACTTTATCCAGCTTCGTAACAGAAGAGTCATTAATAGGTGGTACCTCTACATAGGTGTTAGAAATGTCCTTTGTATCTTGGCATTCATCTGTAACATCTAGAGATGCAAGTTTTTTAAAAATACATTCAATGGCAGACTTTATAGAGGAAGCTTGTCCTAATTTCTCTTTGCTCTCAGGAGATCCTTTGATGTACAAAGTAATTTCTTTTGAAATCAGTTCAGGTTCTTTTGATCTTCTTGGTTTGTCTTTATCTGTACTGTCTTCAGACTCACACTGCCCAAGGAATTAACCTTCAGTGTCCAAGGATTTTTCCTGACCTTGTGCTGACCAATGATATTGGGATGCGTATTATCGGCTTTTGTTATAATACTTTCAGCAGCTGCTTCTTTGGTAGGAGTAGTTTCAGAATCCGACTGAGTAAAAAGTTTCCCAGCCTCACAGCTAAAGTTGGAAGGAACCTTCCTCAATTCTTCACAGGCAAACTGTGCTTCCATCACTACAGTTTCCATTAGAGCATCATTCTCAGAAGATTTCTGAGGTCCAGGGACACTGCACAAAATAAACCCACGTTTTTCACTTGAGAAAGTCCATCTAAAAGATGAATGTTAGGAGTAAAATCCCCTTTAGTAAAAAACTTGGTGGCTACTGGAAAACTCTGAAAGACATTCCCTTTAGAAACCTATTGTTTCCAACTTCCTCAGCTCCCAGAGAAGAGGGATTTTTTTTTTTTCCTCTTGCTTCTGCAAGTATTGCATTAAAAAAAGCATACCCAACACATCTGTCTCCCTCCACTTGCTGCTCTAAATGACATCGATAGCCAAACCCACTATATTTGCTCTCCTCCCAACTACAAAAAAGTAAACACATGGATTTCCCTCTCTGCCAAATGGCAGAGCAGAAGGTGGGAATTTACATTCGCTTATCCTAGGGTGGAAAAAAGGGGAAGAGGAATAGAAAAAGTATTCCAGACAATAGAAAAAAATGCAAAAAATGTTCTCTGAAAAGTTGAAAGTTTTCCAAGAGGCATCTGCCAGTATTTAATATCAGAATAATATACGCTCGGTGCAACACTTGATGTACAGTGTGGAATTCTCTGTACTGATTGAAATCTTTCTATTAAATAGTATTAGTAGGCAGGTGTGGTGGTGCAACCCCCGCTCCCTTGAGCTGCTTGGTACTTGGCGCAATCTCTCCCCGCCTTTTCTAGGCCGCATACCTGAGCAGCAGACCGGAGCATTAAGGCACCCCCTTAATGTGCCCGGTTCTTGCTTCCTTGGTAACGGTAACAATCTGGTAAATCTGTGCTCGAACTGTAACATGCTTGTTCCCTCATTACTTGGGAACAGTAGTGACAATCCTGACAACCTGTGCACCTGTGCCTGAGCTGTGGCCCAAAAGGGGGGGGTATCAGAAAAGTTCTGAGTCTGCGCAACTGGTGGAAGGTACCAGAATATGTCGTCATCTGAGCTGGGCCGAGGTGAAAAGTACCTGACAAAAGTCAATTTTCTCAGACCCTGTAAATAGCGCTTCTAAGTGAGACCCTTTGGAGCTCTCCTCGATCGCAGCACACTGTGACCAGTATCCCACCTAAGCTGAGACACCTCTCAGGCGCAAACTTTGTGCGAATCATCTGCCAGGGCAGAGCCAGTGTTCTTGAGTCTCAACTATGGCCTGTTCAGGAATGCCAATACGTTGTATTTAGTCTAATTTCTCAAAGAGGGAAATTTTAACTATAAGCTAGCTTCCAGCCTTCTCGAGTCCCAGCTGTCACCTGCTGAGGAATGCTGATGCATTGTGAGTATTTACTCTAAACTCAAAGAGGGAAATCCTAACTATAAGCTAGCTTCCTTCATCCACCTCTCTGCTTATATACATGTCTAAATACATACATTTGCCTTTACGAGTGTGGGTGGCATATATCACTGGGCCCAAATATCTGTTTGTCTTAGGTTTTATGTTCATCTATCTACCTATCTACACACTTTGATTTAGATACCTTATAGTAAGTTAGTGTGAATCTTGTCATCTTCAAATCTGTAATTAAGTTGCTGGTTTTATCATAATATATATTCCTGAATTACTTGTAAATCTTTAAAATCAGTCAGTCATTAAGCACTGCCTCATGCTATTAAGAAATTCTGAATTGACTAAATCAGAACTGTGTCAAACACCTTTCATTCATGGCAGCAGGTAAAACAATGATAAACTTGTATGAAATCTTGTTTTACTTGGAGTATGCTCATTTTAGCTTATGTCCTCTGTCAAGCTGTTCAGCTGGCTGTATGTGAGAGATTCTAAGATTATTTTTTCAGGAACTGGCATCAAAGCTATAGGCATCTACAGTTAAAGCACAGAAGTTAAGAGACAGACAAAATACCATCTTTAGTAGAAAACTACTGTTTGCAAAATTTCTGCATTAGGTGTTAAACAGGATCATTTTGAGTTCTATGCTCTATCCTCATTTTACACATCACCCCGCTCACCCCCCCCCCCAATATACTTTATGAAGCTGATGACATATTATCTCAGCTGAACTTCTCTTAAGTTGACATGTGCTCATATGTCAGCTCAGCTCTGCAAGTTATCATGGGATAATAGCACAAACTGTTATGATGAAATTTGCGGTGTGTGTTTTCTTGGTATTTCACATTATAATGCTCCTGAATACCGAATACATCGTAGGTGAGAAATTCTAGATGGAACAAACATAGCTTACTGTTTCAAGAAGTTCATTTGTTGTAGAAAAGAAAAATATCAGAAGGTTTAACAGGTTGGACTTGGCAAGCGGAATCATCACGTTTCAGTCCAATTTCTTTAGATTCATTATCTAAACTAATCGCACCATTTAGTGAATCATTTTTTGGCAGCTCACACTGTGATCTTTCTTCTTCAGCATTCTGACAGGAAGAATGGGAATTCTGCAATGTATGAGCTACCTTTCCAATCAAAATTACATTGCAAGGTATTATGTTGTAATTCCTTTCAAACAAGTCCTTCAGCTCCTCAGGTTTTCCTGAAGATTCTGTAGCATGAGGGACTGCATTATCAGAGGTGAATTTAGGATTTCCATTCACTGGTGTCTCAACAAAAATTTCATCAGGAACTTCCTGTTTGGAAACGTTAGTAGCAACTGACATCGTAGATGCACTTGAAGTAAACTCGGCTGCAGAAGAATTTCTAATTGTGGATGAAAGAAAAGGCTTGCTTAGATCCTAAGCTAAGACAGGTTGCGACACAGCCTGACGTGCAGGCAATTTGTTATGAATACTGATAGTGCCAAAGCCGGACTGTCCCCGAGCCACGCGTCCTGGAGCTGCCCCGCCCCTCCCCGACTAGGTCCCTTTTATGCTGAGCATGACATCATATGGTATGGAATACCCCCTTTGGCTAGTTTGGGTCACCTGTCCTGGCTGAGGCCAATCCCAGCTTCTGGTGAAAATTAACTCTATCCTAGCTGAACCCAGGACATTAACCAAAACTACAAACTGAATATTAGAACTGAATATGTAGGTCTTCCTACAATCACTGTCCTTTTCAGAGCAATAACTCATCCTTACACCATCTGTGCCCTCAATTTCTCCTCTTTCTTAATATAGCCAGATACAGAGAACAGATATATAGCAATGTACACAGGTGCAGCAGTTTAAGGCCAAGCAATGAAATGCATAATAAATGACATGGAGAATTTCAGGTTTGACAGAACTGAATTATACAAATAGTAATCTTTTCCTAGCATAGAAGGAAAAATACTTGACAAGAAGAAAAATGTAATGACTGTAAAGTAAATATATCCTGAACACATTTGGTTTTTGTTATTACCTGATCTAAAAAAGTACATAAGCTTGCTGATTGGGAACTGGTTTGCTATCAGAAAGGTCTGTTGAGGCATCAGTCATTTGATACCAAAAAGTCCATTACCAGCCCACAAATGAAGACAATGATATCTTTAGATGAGTTGCACGCTTTCCAAATGATATCACAGGTAGAACACAACAGAAGAAACCGTACCAAAATGATTCAAACAAAACATATAATGCCACCTTTTCCCCTAAGAACAATGGCTACCAGTAACATTTTATTTTCTTTACAGCTCCTCTGGCCACCTTTCTGCCTTCCGGCGGTTGGCCCAGCTCCTTTCCCAGGGGATCGTGGGAAGGGCGGTGGACGGGGCCCGGGTATATGATGAGGCCCCTCACCAGGGAGCTCCTTCTGCTGCTGTGCGCTTCTGGTGTCAGTGCTCTGCTGTTCCGTCAGTCAATGGCAGCTTTTGAGCTGGCTCAGCTCTCTGGGCAAATGTGTTTTGACATTTATGGAAGCAGAGGTGTCTGAAGTAAGAGCTTCAGGACTAATCAAGATTAACCAGCATACAGTGTAGAAAGTACACTTGTATGCAGCTTTTTTTTTTGTTGGGTTGTATTGTGTGTGAGTTTTTTGTTTGGTGGTTTCTTTGGGGTTTGGGTTTTTTTTTCCGCCCAGGTCAATAATTTTGTATTGAGTGTTCAGGTGTTTGCAAGATGATTTAATAGTATGCTTTTTTTTTTATTTATTCTTCTAGGTGCATTGTGTTTGACTGGAGTTCCTGACTTTATTGAAGATGGAACCTTGTTTTTTCACCAGTTTTTCTGTATACTGTGTAAGCTGCTGGTATTACCTCCCTTAATAGGCCTGATGGTGAGATTATTTATTAGAGGTCAGGGTGAGCATCTTGTATGCATCTGTGCATGGAGTTTTAGCATTTCTCAAGAAAGCAGTAAGGATGTAAGGCATAGCATCTTTCAGGGTACAGGACAGCTCATTGCTTTTGCCAATCAGCCATGGAGTACCGTGTTGTTACTGGAAGCTTTGCAGCTTCCGGCAGGCTCTTCATAGATCATAAGTGTCAGGACTTTGCTTATTTTGTGGGCCTGTAGCAGAGCCCAGAGTTTGCAGGGAAGATGGGAGTTGCCTGCAGAATGCAGGGCACAGCTCAGAAGAGCGGCTGACTCAGGGGGTTCAGGGGTGCAAATACAGGGAAGGAGCTGTCAGGAAGGAGTGGGATTCCTTCCCTGAGAGTTCAGGAGAAGAGGAGTTTCTAAAGTTTTGGGACTGCGGGATGGCTGGGAAAGGGAGGAGGGTTCATCAGCCGTTCTCAGGTTTGTTTTGCAGTTGGATTGGGTTGTTGATGCGGTCTGTTCCATTTCAGTTTCTCCATAGCTGATGGGAGGTACAACAGTCATGAGAGAGGCAGTGTAAACCACCTGGCCCTCTGCATCACAGTGTGCAGGCCTGAACGTCAGAAGAGTCTCGTCTCGTAAAGCATGAGGTACGTTAAAATATACCCTCGTGAACTCTGAGGTCTCTGCTTCTCTGTGCCTTTTACTTTCTTCATTCCTGACTTAATTTTGTATTCATAGCTTTGCTGTCCATCTAGATGTCACAGTCATTGTTAGAGACATCGGCTAGGCACTTATTTGCAGCACAGGTTTGTGTCACTGTCTTCCCTGGAGTTTCTTGGAGAAGAGGATATGTATTATTTGTGCTCCTAAAAATCTCCAGCCAGGGATCTTTCTTTTATCGCAGTCCCAGGCCCGTGAGCTTTTTCTGTATTCCAATTTTACCTTTGTCCTTAAGCGTGCAATGAAGTTTGCTCTAGTATCAGTTGCGGCAGTTACGTTCTGTTATTCTTGTTGATCTGTTGTGTTTTTAGCACCAGTTTCTGTAGTCTTAAGGTGATCTAAAAGATCTTTGAGTCACCATGTCACAATTACTGTGTTTTTTCCATAGGCTGACTACTTCTGTAGTTCCCTAATGGGCTTTGTAGGTAAGGAGGTAGTTTGTCACTTGTTTTCTCTGTACTATACCACATCTTACTCAGGTCTTGATGTTCCTGTTGTTTTTTTTGTGCTAGGCGGGCACATTGGTAGCCATGCTGAGGGTCTCATGCGCCTCAGTGCATCAGCATAATGCCAGCTGAGTGCTTCCTTTCTTGTGTTAGATGCTCAATGCACAGATCTGTCTTGCATGTCTGGAGTCTCAGAAGTCTATGGAAGGTGTTCTCTCACAGCAGTGATCCAGGATGTGTTAGCATATCTGCTGTCAAGCAGTCTGTTTTCATGGAGACCTTTTCTGGGACTACTTCTTCCTTGCATCCTCTTGGTCTTAGGTCCTAGAGCCTGGCTTCTCATGCATTCATTGTCAGAGTTGCAGATGTATCTTTTTTTGTCACGGGCTGTGGTGCTTGACTTCTGGGGCAGCTGTAGATTCTTCCTCTCGGCCCCCTAGGACTTCTCACCTAAAGGCATCTTCGCTTTGGAGTGATTCCTCTTGCCCAAGAGTCTTTCTGTGCCTCTGGGTCAAATCATTCGTCTTGTGTGCAGTGTCAGTCTGCACACGTGCCTGGGTTGGAGGTGGCTCTGCCAGGGGCATAGCAATTTTTAGTCAGGGAAAGAATAACAATAAGAGCCTACGGCTCATGTTGCTGTACCTAGAGTGTTCAGTTACAAACCTTACAGTCCACCTCAGAGCAACTAGCCCTCAGTAGCAGGTGAGGATGCCGAAGGGATGACGGGAACTCTCTGGGAGAGGCTGCTGGAGTGCTGGTTGAACAGATTGAATCTCAAAGGTGTTAAGGCTTGTATGCTTAGAGTTTAATGTTGTTTTGATTTTTCTTAATGGCAGGCTGTTGTTGGACTCTAGGTGATATTCCTAAATGGAAACAAGACCTTTGGAATTGTTAAGCTGTTGCTCTGCATCTGGGTGATTTGTTCAATGCTGGTTTTTGCAGATGCAGAGGGACGAGTCGTGTGCCAAAGGGTGACAGAGGAACCTCCTGCCGAACCTGCTAGTTAGCCAATGTGTGGGGTGGGTTTTTTTTGTTGAGGATGGATTCCGATCCCTGGCACTCTGAAAGCTAAGTTGAGGGACCAGGGCTGGGGAGGGGCTGAGAGGAGGAGGGGACAAGGTTGGGAGCTGTGGGGAGTGAGGCGTTTAAAGTTAGTGTAGGGGAGAGGGCTGTCCGGGAGTAGTCCCCTTTGAGCAGTCGAAGGGAGCGGGTTACTTGTCAGCATGGTGCTAGAGTGTGCCGGGCAGGGCAGTTCCAGCCTGTGTTTGTGTTGTGTAGCTTGTCTTCTGTGTCTTAGACCTTCCTTGGGTCTCAGTGTCCTCTTTGCGCTCAAGGAGCACCGCACACTTCTTGGGTGCCACCCCTAGGGTCTCGAATGCCCATACTCATTGGCATTGTGCCACTCAGGTGCTTCTCTTCTCGCATAGCAACGTTGCAGCATGGATCGGTCTTGTGTCTTGGAAGTTTCCAGTCAGTCCCCTTTTGCAGCATAATTCCAGGCTGCGTCAGCAGCTCTGCACTCCAGCAATCCATTTTCAGGGACTGGCCCTTCTTCCCTGCATCCTTACATTCTTAGGTCTTGAAGACAGGCTTCTTGCGCATCCATCATCTCAGTTTTGACAGTAACTTTATTTTCTAGGTGCAAATCAATGTGCGAAGCAGGATATCCACACCAGAATGGACTTAAGCAAGGTGAGTGACTGACGTGCTGAAGTAGCATTTTTCTGAGGTGTCATATTATCGACATAGCTAAAATCATACCCGGTCGTTTAACAGGTGGGGGTCAGGCCTGGGCACGGCAAACCGAAGAATCTGACTCTGAGCGGCCGAGGTAAAGGGGCAGGAGAGAGGAAGATGTTTCCGAGGAGGGCATCATCGCGGCGGAGGTCGACGCCAGCTGACGTGTCGGTGACCAGCGATGAAGAGGAATGCGGTGGATAGGGGAGCCTCCCGGTTAGGTGACGTGTTCCCGATGAGGATGGATTCTGGACCCTGCCCTCTGAAAGGTAGTTCAAGGGGCAAAAGCGGTGGGCGGGGTGGGGCCAGCGGGGGGTTTAACGTCAGGGTTGCAGAGAGGGATACTTAGTCTGTCTGAAGTCTAGGGGCAGATAGTGGTCCTGGATGTGAACGTTCTGGCCTCTGTCTGTGTCTGTCACTTGTGTTATCTGTACTCTTTCTTGTATATGGTGCCTTATGGCAAGTCTCTACGTTCTGCCCCACGGGCTCTCTGCACTTGGCACATACCTCGGCAAGCATCCATAGGGTGTGTAACGCCTGGCCACTTCAGAATAAAGCCCATCAAGCGCTTATCTCGTGATCAGAGCTTAAAGCGTGTTTTGCATCACAGATGTTTCCACAGGGTTGCCTTTGCAGAGATGGTCTGGGCCAGACTGACAGCTCTGCTCTTGGAAGATCATCTTCCACAGAGATTCCATAGCATGTTTCATCCTTAGGGGCTTGGGTCTTAAAGCCTGGTTTCTCACACATCCATTGTTCTGGTGTTGTATTGCATTGCTGCAGTCTGTATTGGTTTTGACTACCATCTGAGACCATCTTGTTTTGTAGTGCTTTGTGTTGTATTGCATTGTGTAAGGCTCTGATAACAAGTGAATGTCGCAGACATCCATCTTGACCCAAGCAGGGATAAACTGATAACGGGGGAATGTGGCAGACATCCGTCTCGGCCAAGGACAGAACCTGCAGAGGCAGGATAACGTCTTGTGAGCCCCTTCCCCTATTCCTGAAACACGTAGACAAAAGACCATCTGTGTCCTGTGCATGCGTGCCTGTGAAAGGCCATCACTCAGTCAACCCTGAAGTGGGGGTCAGTGAGACCCCCAAGACACCCACAACCCACCAACTTATTTCTGGAACATTCCTGAGCACATGCTGTGCCTGCTCAGTGATGACAGACCCCTGCCTGTGCGGAGCATTTTGGGTTATAAAAAGGGGAAACAAGTTTTCGGTGTGCACCCCCCACCTGAGGACTACAACTACAAGCAGAGAACATCGCTGGATCCAAGGGTGGTGATATCTTTTCTCTCTCTCTCTCTCTTTCTCTCTCTCTTTCTTTTCCTGTCTATCACTCTGTCTCTAACTTCATTTTCAGCACATTAGGGTAATATCATCACAAGTTTTGCTAAGCAATTACCTTTTGTAGTTCTGCTAAGTTCTAAGTATTGTTATAACTTTTGCCAAGCCACTATCTTTTGTAGTTCTGCTAAGTTCTAAGTAAATTTGTGATTTGTTTGAACCTCTAGAGTAATTCTTGTTACTCCTGATTACTGCGCAGAGAATTAAAAAGTTAACCTCACCCTCATCCACTGAGTGGGATGGGACATTAAATTGGCATCATGGACAGGATTCTCTGTGAGAAGCGGTAAAGAGGTTCCCTAAAGGGGATATCAGCCAGACTGCTGAAGAAAGGAGAACTGATAATTGGTTGAAGCTGAAATCTCCGACAGTAGGTCACAGCAACCCGGGATAAGCCTGATCTTGACTGCTCCCCGCTGTTGGATTTGTTAAAGAGCTATAAAGCTTGCCCGACCCCGAAAGGGCATAGCTGGGCAGACGGACACTGGCAGTCCCCAACAACTGTAGCGGAACAGATAAGAGACTTGGCAAAAGGAAACAAGTTTAAGCCTGGAAAGGGAAAGGCTGTGGTTTGTGGTGTCTTGGGAGCTGCGTTGATAGCTGCCCAGAAGGACAAATGCATTGTCACACAAGGTGAGCGGGAGGCAAATGAGTCCCTTCAGGAACTGGTTAGAAAACTACAGGCAGAATTGGAAATGGAACAGGTGAAATGGCAACTAGCTGGAAAAGTGTTAGCGGATGAGAAAAGACTCACAGAAAACTTGAAGCCTGTGAGATGCTTTTGTGAGGGAAAGAGAGCTGAAGTTGCAGCTCCCTGGGGACCTTGACAGTGAACCAGGATTTTCTAGCTTATCAAAAGAAGCCAGCCCCCATTGCGAGGAAGGTTGCCCCTCACTACCCATGGGAGGAGCTGAGGACGGTGACAGAACCTGACCCTACGCCCAAGCTCCGGCCACTTATTAAAACTGAAGTCGTATATGATGACGAAGATGCAGAACCCGCCGTTACCACTAAGGAGATACCTTATACTGTTACTGAATTGGCAAAACTACAGGAAAAAAATATAGTAGGCAGGCTAAGGAAACTGAGACTGAATATGTGTGGAGGGTCTCCCTGACAGGCAGAGACAGAATAAGGCTTTCAGAGGAAGAGGCTCAGGGCTATTGGGGTCCCGGTGTATTTTTGACCGTAGATGACGAGCGGGAACCTTGGTCCCTGACCCAGAGGGTGGCATATTGGGCCAGAGGGTTAGACCCATTGGAGAGAGGAGATCCTATTGCCATCCCCACCCCTGGAGTAAGCCAGCTTACAGAGAGTGTACAGATGGCGGCTTGCCTCCAACTAATGCATGACAGGCGCCTAGCTCCCCGCCAACCTTCCCCGATGCTGTTGTTTGCCAATCCGGATAGGATGACTCCCTTGATTAGAGGGTTACCTGATTCACTGAAGATTGATGCTGTGCAAATCCAAGACCGACTAAGAGCCACTGTAGCCATGGGACCTCAGGGCAGACCGGGTCTTACCTGGGGGGGAAATTGCACGGGAATTGATCAGTTATGGCTGGTGTGTGGGGTACGTTGGGAAGAAGGGGAAGGCACAAGAAGCGGTCCTTAGGACCAAGACGGAGGAGAAAATGCTCTGCCCCTGAGATGGGACCCTTGTGGGGGGGGCCCTCAAGAAATCGATTGTGGAAGGAAGGTCTAGATACCTCAGAGGTCTCTGTACCTCAGAGATCAGCTGCTCCCACAGCTCCCGTGGGGGGGCCCACCAGCCCTCCAAAGTCAGGAAACTTCTTGCGCTGTCCCCAGTGAGTGAGCCGGGGGACGACCAGTGGCTATATTTTAGAAGGCTCACTGAAAATGAGCAGCGGGACCTACTCGTAACCTTTCCCCTTGGTCTCGTTAAGACTCCGGTCACTTTTCTGGTAGACACAGGGGCCCAAATGTCTGCTTTAATGCTGATACCGCAGGCTGGAGTGGGATTGTCCCTGATACAAAACAGATATGGGTTACCGATGTGTTCGGATATTCCAAACCCCAACCTACAGCTGGGTGCCAGGAGACACCACCCCCACCGAGACCACTATGGTATTGGGAGTGCTTCCTACGAATATTCTGGGATTGGATTTATTGAAAGGGAAGTCCTGGATGGACTCGGCAGGGAGGGAGCGGAAGTTCAGATTGCATGGAGCCCTAGTCAACAGCTTTCATTCCTGGCACTTACCCTTTGGGAGAAGTTGCTGGATAATTCCAATTTTGGAGCTGGGCCCTGTGAAGAGTGCAAGTGAATGTTGTATCCCTTACATGTCTAACCATGCGGAGAGCCCCAGCGTTGGTGTGACTGTGAAAGGGTGCCATGGCATAGTGAGGGCACTCAGCTGCTTACAGTCCTGCACTTACCCTTTGGGAGAAGTCTCTGGATTATTTCAATTTTGGACCTGGGCACTGTGAAACATGTGGTAGTGAATCTGTTACAGGGCTACACAAGCTCAGAGCCCTGCTCCTTGTGGTACTGTGAAAGGGTACGGAGGGAAGGTGCGGGCCATCAGCAGCTTTCAGTCCTGGCGCTTACCCTTTGAGACAACTTGCAGTATTATTTCAGTTTTGGAGCTGAGCTTGGTGAAGACTAGGAGTGAATGGTGTATCCCTTACAGGTCTAACCATGCCGAGAGCCCCAGTGTTGGTGTAGCTGTGACAGGGAACGAAGGGAAGGTGAGGACCTTCAACAGCTTTCACTTCAGGCAGTTACCCTGTGGGAGAACTTGCTAGAAAATTCAATTTTGGAGCTGGGCTCTGTGAAACGTGATAGAGTGAATAACTGCGACATGGCTAGACAAGCGTGGGGCCTTGTCCTTGTGGGACTGTGAAAAGGGTGCCAAGGGAAGGCGAGGGTCAGTAACACCTTTCTGTCCTGGCACCTTCTGAGTGGGAGCAGTCGCTGGACGTTTTCAACTTTGGAGCTGGGCGCTGGGCAAGTGTTACCGAGAGCGAGTGGAGACTTAGCCGTCCAGGAATGGAAAGCCACTCGGTCTTGGTGGGACTTTGAATGGGCTGCCCAGGGAAGGGGACGGCCAGCAATAGCTTTCAGTCCTGACACTTAGCTTCTGGGAGAACTCGCTGGGTAATTGCAAGTTTGGCACCAGGCTCTGTGAAACATGATAGAGTATCTGTTACGTGGCTAGATGCACGCAGATCCCTGGTCCTTGTGGTACTGTGAAAGGGGTGCTAAGGGAAGGTGAGGTCCAGCAACAGCTGTTTATTTGTGTAACTTATTGTTTATTCATTAAAGAAACAATAATTTAATCCACTATACATTTATACATAGGACTGTCAAGGGCTCGAATGACTGTCAGGGTTTTAATACAATATGATTCTAAAACGATAATATTCAAAGGAAAGAAGGAACATGTTTTCAAACCAACTTATAGTGCAAATCAAATAGTGAAGAGGAAAACGATGGACTCTGCCAGAACACACAATAACTTTTTACCATCTCTCCTGCCTTGCCCTGGAGAAAACGAGAAACAGCTGCCTGGCTGCCTCCTCCACGCCTGCCAGCAGCCCTTTGTGCCCGCTTCAGGTGTGGTGCTGGAGAGCCAGCTCTGAGAGTGCAGCTTCAGGAAAAGAGACGACATCTGTCTGCTGCTGCGTAATGCTCATCGTCCCTTCTTGGCTTAGCATCCATGCAAAGGGCTATTGTGAAACACTCACTATCTAAGCAACCAAAACACAAGCAGGCACACTGGTTTGTGTAAGAGCTTTGCTTTCATTAGGGGAAAAGGGGGGCATTTCTAGTCATATTTCACCGAGTGAGGTACAACAGGAGACTAAAGGAACGCATGCTTGCGCGTAGAAACTGTTTCATGTATAAAAGGTCTCAATGCTAAATCAGACTGGTAAAAAAATTATCCTTGAAAAATATTCTATTGGGAAAGTTCAAAAAAGGGAAAAGAGACAGCCATATTCATAACTAAACTGCACGGTACATATGCACCGAGCACGCTATGAAACTGAAATACCTGAAAGCAACCAAATCAGACTGATCACATTTAAATTTCTTAAAGAAAACTTGAGGTGGTCAAGAAATGAGTACAACGATTCAGGATTCCCACCCCCTAAATGCTCCTGAATGCATCTTTCTAACTCGGATTCCTGAAGGCAAATACACCTTTCTTTCCTCAGATTGCTCTCAGATTCCTTCAGCTTTGTTTTCAAATGCTGTACTGTAACTTCTTTCTGCTGCAGAGCCGTCAAATACTGCTATGGACTTTCTGCTGTGATTGGCACCACAAGAAATGTTTCTCCCTGATCGTCTGAAAAGGAAAAAAACCAAACCATCACATCACTCCTACAGTTCTTCAGTCCTGGCAAAGCATTTCATAGACTGATACAAAGCTTGACCCATGTGGGGCCCCTCAGTGTCTGCACAAGTGACTCCCTCTGGCAAATCAAAGCACTTGAGACAACGGCCAATTTGTGGCTACAGTGCAAAATTTACTACTGATCGTACTTGGTTTCAGTGCCATTACATCAAATGAGACTCTAAAATACCTCGCCATCCCCTCACCCAAACAGGTGGTGTGCCCAAGAGTAGGCAGCCGGGCTGTAGACACGGCCAGGTGAGGTCATGTACGGACCGAGTTCACCTCCACAGGTGAGTTATGAAGCTGCGCACCCTGAAACCTAGATTCATTGTACCTAGCTTTAGGTGTCTATCTGACATGCTGGGCTGTTGAGTTGCCTGAGACAGAAGGAGAGAGAGGGAAAGAGCAGCAGCGCAGTGGCAATTTCTTCTCTGCAATATGTGTCGCATGCTCTGGCAGGTATCGTTTCTCTTTCCTGTACAGAAAACTGCACAGGGAGGTGCCTAAGGCTGAGCAGGGTGAATTTTCACCCAAGTGTCTAATATTTTCCCTTCTAGGAAAGAACCGGGAAATCCACATGAGAACTGATGTCATGAGACCACATGACGAAGCCTGCCTTGGAGAGAAAACCAACTACAGAGGGCTTTGACTAAAAGTAACCTTGAATTTGACAGTGCTGAAACAACAGTGCTTTTACACGGGATGGAGCACCCTGCTGACTGTCGAGCCACCAACAGGCGGAATCACACCTGTGCTGAGGAGCAAGATGACCTGCTCGGCAGCCCAGGCAGCTGACGCCACATTACAGTGCAGAGAAGGTAAGCCAGTGCGCTGAACACCGGGATGCTGGAGTAAAGACTCGCCTCATCACCGGGCTGCTGTCGCTTCCTTTGCATGAGCCCGAGTTGCTGCTGCTGCTGGCTGAAGCAGCCCTGTAATTCTGACGGGTGGCAGCAGGACGCAGCTGGTTTTTGCACAGCGGTGACAAAGGGTCCTTTTCACAGGAAGCAGGTGGGCTGGCTCTGGACCTGTCGGATAAGGATCCATTATTGCCACCATAAGGGCCATGGCTGGAGGGGAACCAAACCAGTTAAAAGTGTATTTTTTTTCCTTTCCCACTCTTTATTAAGAAAGATGCCCATGCGTGGAGGTTTGCTGTAAGACTGCCTTTGTTCTCCTCAGCAAGCAGCCTGAGGGATCACAGCGTGCCGTGAACATAGGTTTTCTTTGAGCCACTGTTCTTTTCTGCCTTTGGCATACTGGGTGCTTCAGCTGCCGTTGTCAGCTATTCATTTGCTTAGATACAGCTGGAACCCCACTGCGAACAGGCAGGAATGGTATTAAAATAGACAAAAGCACAACCTCATCTTTCTTCCTTCCAGTTTCCCTCATACCTGCCTACCTTTCCTTTCCCACTCTTTATTAAATGATCTGTCACCTGTGTGCTTGAAAGCAATTGGCATCTGCGCTGCCCGGCAGCTGCCAAAGGGCTGGGGCGCTCTGAGGACAGCTTCTCGAGGCGCGTTCCTTGCTCGCTCACTTGGTTTGCCTTCCTGCACTACTGCGCTGCTACCTTCATCCTCTCATGGAAGTTGTTCTTCTAAACCGGAATGAAAGGGCTGGGTTCAGAAAAAATACAGGAAAAGTCAAATCCAGCCAGCAAAAGAGAAGCCTTGAGCATAAAAATTTAAATACCACAGAATTATGAAGCAAAATCTCTTCTCGAAATTTGTCTGACTTGATTTGCTCCCATCTCTGAAAATGGAACAGTTCATAAGGAGGAGATGGTTGGGTGGCTGCTGCAAACCTTCACCACACCGCTGCGGTTTGGGTGATTTTACAACTATTTTACAATGAAGTGCAGGACTGTGGTTTGTGACAACATGGCAATGTTTCATAGCGAGTTAAGTCAAAGAGTGAAAAGAGAACATATTGCAAAGGAGACATCTCGTTCCAGTTGGTGCAGTGCAGCATCAACTCGTGTGTGAGGCAGAATTTGCACAGACTGTCCGTAACACAGCAATGCATTTGAAGGAGCATTATTACAGAGGACTTCTGTCCAATTACCTCGCTCAGTATGCTCCAATATAAAGTTAGATTTAAATGCACAATAATATATGAATCGATAGATATAACCTTACTGCAAGTCAGGTGATTTTAGGGCTTCGTATAATACTTAGTATTGGTTTTTTCCCCCAGGCAGTACCTTCACTTGTTAGACTTAACCTAGAGAGCGCTTAAGTAATGTTTACTTTTCTAACAGTCTCCCCACACAGACAGGAAGCTGCTCATTAAGCATCGTTCTGCAGATCTCTCTACACTGGGGCACACTGTGACCTCAGAGGTGTCTGTGTGACTGAAGCATACGGGTGTCCCGCTGCTGGTCCCAGTCTGCCTGCCAGCTCTTCCACGAAGGACAGGAAACCAGTCCTGCCAACGGGAACTCTTTCCACCTACTCCAAAAAATTTAACCAGTGGGGATTGCGTGGGCAGAGCACAATGTGCTTTTTTTCCCCCTATCTTGCATTACAGTTCTTGTCAGTGTAAAAGTGCTGCCTGAGAGCACAGCGTTACCCAAATTGTTTGAAAACTCACAGTACTGATATTGTCTGTCTTAGCTGCAAGGCCTTACGGAGTGGTGTGCCTGCACTAGCAAGGCTTGCACCATTCAGGAAACATTGCTTTGCTTACTTGCGAGAAAAAAGGGATCTTTTGCTCCCAGCAGCAGACATATGGACTTCAGGTGCTGAAATAGTGGCCGTGCTGCCTGAAGAGCTAAAATCAGCTTTGCTCCCTGGAAAGGAAAAGGGGAGAGTAAAAACACGATGGAAATTATAACTCAAAATAACATTTTTCAAAATAACAATGAATCACAAGCATCCTTCCTTTGTCTGTCCTGTCTGAATTTTAGGCGTTGCATGAATTTTCAAACATCCCTGAGGACAAGCGGTGGGTTTGTTCCAGATTTGCAACAGTTCTTCAGAACTGGCACTTCAACAAGAGCAGAAGAACACTGGAACACAAAACCCTCATGCTACAGAAGCCGTTTTAGGACGTGGCTGGGAACGTTTGTTGTGACAACCTGTTTGCTTTCTCACAGCCATCAATACGTGAAGGAGGCTGCTCACGTGGCTCCTTCAGGAGCACAGTGATTAGGAGCACACAGCTGTAACTGTAGATTCCTCTTGCTTTAAACCATGTGAAAACATGACGCGCTGGGAGGAAAGCTGCTTCTCTTTAGGTTTCTGAGATGATCTACACTTATGTGACTGTGTCTACAAATGTGTATAGGCTAACAGGGTCTATGTACATGTGTATACGTACAGACATAGGCAGGTTGTCATGGGACACAGAAGCATAGCAAGGCAGTTACAATAGCCTTAAAATAATCCAATAATCCCGCATGGTGCACAAGTGCTTCTCGGCTGTTAAGCCATCTATCGGAGTACTGACTTTCTACGGATCACAGCTTTATTTCCCAAGCTCTGGCATATATAAGGACAACTGCTCTCATTTTGCTAAGGCCAGTAGTAGGTAGATGTACTAAGAAAGTCTCATCATCTGGAAAGCATCCTAACTTTAGGGTGGGTTTTTTCCAGTCTGTCACTCAAATGGCAAATGCCCCAAGCCAGAGCCAGGTCTCACGCTGCAGAGCCACAATAGCGTACGATGACTTTATCCGAGGGGATGGAAATAACTTTCCAACACCCTTTACACAGCTGGTCAGGGGGGAGCATCTCTCACCTGAGAATTTCCGGGCACCGTCCCAGGCACAGACACCCCCGTCGGCGGCTGCAGACTTACCACGAAGTTGCTGTCTTTTCCGTGAGGGGGGGATGCAGCTGCAGCTACCAGCATCCCCACCGGGGAACCATCAGGTGCACAACCTCTCTTAAACTTGGCAGAGCTGATGGCGATGTGCATGTCTTGCACCCCTGAGCACCCTGGGCTGGGAAAAGGCCTCGTCGGAGCACGTCTTCACAGCCTTAAAGAGGACGAGACTTCCAGCAACCATCCTTACCATTCGGCAACTCTTAGCAGCCCATCTTAGGATTAGACGTGTTCGGATTTAGCTTCATTGCTCTTCAAACCTTTAACTCACAGCTACATCTCCAGTTCCAATCCTTAACAGCATAAGCAGCGTATTTCCCAGAAACACTAATGCTGCTTCTTTTCCTTTTAACATGGGCTTCTTCTAGCAAGATTGTTTTTGTACACCACAAGCAAACAAGGAAAAAACCCACGCTGCTCACGTGCATTGACAAACATAAGAAAAAGAAGCGGCAAAGAAACGTTGAAGTCTGCTTTAGCATTTCGGGCTTTTCTTCAGATAACGCCCTTAGAAACGACCCCTTTCAAGGGCAAAGTCTCCCAGGGGGAAACGTACTCAATTCACAGTGTCAGGCCCATAGCTGACTGTGGGTTTGGTTCCAGCCCCTGGCCTTTGGCTTACTACTCATTTGATTTACTATTACTATACATGAGACTCTCGCCTCGGACCCCTCTGCAGCAAACCCCCAAATCAGTTATTTGCATAGCTCCACTTTGAACATCATAAGATGTCAGAGATGAGGAAATAGGGGATGTAAAGGAAAACAGAAAAGGAAACAATCTATTGATTCTTGAGGAAACGTTGCTCAGAAACCCCTTCAAATCCCAGGATTCTCATCAGAAAGGCATTCATAACCTGGAGGAATTCCAAAAAAGGTCAACAATAATGATAACAACAGGATTACAGGGCACTGTTTGTGAAGGGAATGCATTTTGTGTATTCTACGATAGAAAGAAATACTGGCAACACTGTTTATCCCGGGGAGGAGGAACACAGCTGGAAACCTGTAAAGAAAAGCACATAGCAGTAACACCACAGGATTCTGGCTGCCATGCATGTTATTTCATGACAAATCACTTGGAGCTAAAAGGTGACTTGGCTGGCACGGGTCTCACCCTGTCCAGCAGCCCAGGCGCTCCCTGCAAAAGTGCCATCTCCGCATCCCTCGCTCACTCAGATTTGCAGTTAGAGCCGTGGCGCTCTCATGGACCAAGCGCAAGGCTAAGCTCAAGGCTGCAGGCATCCCAAGGTGAGAATCTCCCTTTAACGGTGGGCTCCCCATTTTCTGTAAGCCTGGAGCAGTACCAGGACAATGCACGGGCCAGAGAGAGAGAGAGAAAGCAGTTATGGTGTGTGTGCTGGGAACTCGCCTTCAAACCCCCAATAAACCAGTTCCTGAATTAGACCAAGCGGAACAGCTTCCCTGGGAGCAGACTCCCTGCCTCCCCTCTACCTGCCCAGCAGCCTGCTATTAGGGCACTCTTCTCCTTTGTGCTCAAGGCCATCCTCCAGAAGAGGCAAACAGATCTAAATCTAAGTTTCTTTTACATTTACATTTCATTTCCATTCTAAGTAACGTGTATCGCCTGTTATTTCTTTTTCTTTTTTTTTTTTTTTTTTTCCTTTGTGAGGAAGGAGAGAACTACCGAACTGCAGAAGACTTGTGCCCGAGACCCTGCACTGCAGGTGGGCTGTGCCACCAGCCCAGAGCTGAGCAGGTCATTATTTAGGACAGATGGGATTCAGGCTTTTGCCTTTTACTTGCCCATTCCTCCTTTGTAACTTGCTGACTTCTTTTTGGGATCCTCCATTTGCGCTGTGACGCCTGGCCGCTTGCTGCAGCCCGAGAGTCTTCTGAACAAAAGGAGATACATCTCCTGAGAGGCCAACCACTACTTGCCTACGTCTCTACTAAGCAATACCAACAATCATTTTTTAGACAGGGGTGGATCATAAAATTTGTGACACAGAATGAAAAGATTGTTTTTGTAGGCCACTTTCATTTAACAGGAGCTTATAGATTTGGGTTCAAAAATACAAAACGCTTGAAAGCCGAAAGACTCTTTGTAGCTGCTACTTTGCTTATTCTCCTTTGAAAGAAATACTTGGCTATTTGAACATGTTTCCCACATCAATTCCACTAAATTTGTTTACCTTGAAACTTTAAATCTAAAATATAAAAAAATCCAAACTAAAAAAAAACCCCCAGCGCTATGCTAATCATTTTTCCCTAACTTTTTAAGCATCTTTTGCTCAAAATACCCAAATTCTGATCATACCCAATATTGTCTCTCAAAAGTTATAGAGCACCTTTTTCACTTCAGTGTAATTTAATCAGCTTATGTCCTAATAATACTTCGCTCTCCTGACTCACAAAATTCACGGTGCAAAATGAGATACAGAATCTCCCTCTGCAATGCTAGGTGCCTTGGGCAGCGGTCCTCCGAAACAGGACAAACGGAGAGTGCCTAAGCTTATCGGGGGTGAACAGAAGAGGAAAAGGCATCTAATTAGACCCACTTGAGGATCCAAGTGTGATCTTCAAACACAAACTTTCTTCCGCAACTGAATATCTTAAGACTGACTTTTCTTTTGTTAAACAAAACTAAACCAAACCAAAAAAACCAAAACGAGAGATAAATACAGGAGACAGAGACTGCGCTTGGCCTCAAGAAGGGCTAACAGCAGAGTTGTCAGAGACCTGAAGAGGAACACAAGAGACTGGAGTGCGATTCGTCTGACTAAACATGGATGTCTCTAATGCAGACACCCTTGTCCGAGCCAACCTTGGTCCCATCTGTAGGCAATGGAGAGTTAGTCAGTGTAACCAGTGAGTTCAAGGTCCTGTTCATCTCATCCTACAGTAAATGCTTATATAGTTGGTCAGAAAGACCGCGCACTAGATTCCCTGATTTTCTTCATTATATCTCCTTTAAAACAAAACAGGACCTTAGTCCACTTGGGCAGGCGCAGACGATTACAACCACATTACAGATACACAGCTGAGGTCAGATAAATTACTGTCCATCTCTGCTCTATCCAATTTGACTCCAGACCATGACTTTGTGTCTCCCTCACCTCCGAAACAGCTCCCGTAACCCCCAGAAGAAGGGAAATGGCAGATTCACCTGTTCAAGCTGTTCCACCTCCTGTGAGCAATGGGACCAGTCACTGGGTCAGAACAAGAGAGCCAGTCGCCATCCGCAGCCCAGAGCTCCTGAAGGTCATCAAAGAAGACCTGTAGGTTCAAATTTCACCTCTTCTGACTCCAAATACCGAGGGATTGATGCCAGACAGGAGCTCCAATGGCATCTACCGGCTGCACTGGGTCTGTTGACCCAGCTGGGAGGAACAGTTCAAAAACTGCTGCAGGGACCCAGACATTCTGAAGCGTGGGGGGGGCGGCTGGTGTGCTATGCAAATGACAGACCCCCCAACAGCCGCTTCCACCCCACCGCCACCCACCAGCCCTCACAGCGCTGGTCGCCTTCCAGACCTCACAGCACCCACTGCTACAACACACCAAACCTTCGCAGGGTGACGCCCCTCCATGCTCAACTCTAGGACGCAAGCTGTGAGGAGAGCATCGGCTTGAACCTGGACACGGCATCGTTGCTCCTGGAGGGCGAGATGTGCAAGTTCACCTTCCTCTGAAAGGGGAAAAATAACAGTAGAAACCCTCAACGTG